>NC_138773.1:317203424-317205924 GCF_965119305.1 Pelophylax lessonae
GTGTTAGGATCTATACTGGAATGGACTGGGTAATGTGTTAGGATCTATACTGGTATGGACTGGGTAATGTGTTAGGATCTATACTGGTATGGACTGGGTAATGTGTTAAGCCCCGTACACACGTACTGATCGTCGGCCATAAATATTCGGCCGCCGACCGATCGGCCGATTGTAGGCTTGTTAGTATGATGCTTCCGACAGCCGACAGCGCATTTTCGGCCGAACAGAATCGGGTGTGCAGGCATTAAAATTTTGGTTGGCCAACACCAGAACGGCCGATTGTTCGCCAGTCAGTACAGATTTCGGCCGACAGACAGCAGATTAGCAAGACTGGGCATGCTCAGAAAAGAAAAAAGACAAGGAAAGTTAACCATCACATGACATCACTTCTGCAGTCGGCTGTTGTTGGCCGACAAAATTCGTGTGCAGTCTTTTGCAGTTTTCAACAGACATGACAGCCCTGGACAAAAGGCGGCCGATCGTTCGGCCGACGATCAGTACGTGTGTACGGGGCTTAAGGATCTATACTGGTATGGACTGGGTAATGTGTTAGGATCTATACTGGTATGGACTGGGTAATGTGTTAGGATCTATACTGGTATGGACTGGGTAATGTGTTAGGATCTATACCGGTATGGACTGGGTAATGTGTTAGGATCTATACTGGTATGGACTGGGTAATGTGTTAGGATCTATACTGGTATCGACTGGGTAATGTGTTAGGATCTATACTGGTATGGACTGGGTAATGTGTTAAGATCTATACTGGTATGGACTGGGTAATGTGTTAGGATCTATACTGGTATGGACTGGGTAATGTTACATAGTTACATAGTAGGTGAGGTTGGATAAAGACAATAATCCATCCAGTTCAACCTGTGTAGGTGTGTGTGGCCGTAATCATCTCTCATACCCCTGAATGTTCTTTTCCTTGAGATGTACGTCTAATAGTCTTTTGAAAGCCACCATACTACCCGCAGAAACCACCTCTTGTGGTAGAGAATTCCACAATCTTGTAGCCATAACAGTAAAGAACCCCCCTCGTTGCCTGAGGTTAAAACGCTTCTCATCTAATCGCATTGTATGCCCTCTTGTCCTCATGCAATCCTTGCGACTGAATAGCTTTTTTTCTATGCTGAGATCACCATTGAGATATTTATAAATTGCTATTGTGTCCCCTCTCAGGCGTCTCTTCTTCAGGTAGAATAAATCAAGCGATTGCAGACGCTCTTCATAAATAAGGTCCTCCAATCCCCTAATTAGTTTAGTTGCCGTTCTCTGGACTCTCTCCAGCTCCAACACAACAAGAACTGGACAGAATACTCCAGATGCGGTCGGACCAGAGTTTTATAAAGTGGAAGGATTATAGTTTTATCTCTGGAATACATCCCTTTCTTTATGCATGCTAATATTCTGCTGGCTTTGGCAGCTGCCGCTTGACATTGCATTCTATTGCCTAGTCTATCCTCTACCAAGACTCCCAGATCTTTCTCCATTTTTGATTCCCCCAAATGTTCCCCCCCTAAAGTGTATTGTGCTTTTATGTTTTTAGTCCCCAAGTGCAAAACCTTACATTTCTCCACATTAAACCTCATTTGCCATGAATTAGGATCTATACTGGTATGTACTGAGTAATGTGTTAGGATCTATACTGGTATGGACTGGGTAATGTGTTAGGATCTATACTGGTATGTACTGAGTAATGTGTTAGGATCTATACTGGTATGGACTGGGTAATGTGTTAGGATCTATACCGGTATGGACTGGGTAATGTGTTAGGAAGGAAAGGATGCCACATTGTGTGATGGAAATTAAATTTATCAACCTACCAGAGGGCTGAATTTAAAGACACCCTCAAAATCAAAGTGAAAAAATTATGCATTAGGTGAGTCCGTTTTGCTGAAATGTCATTGCAGCAACTCAAAATGGTCTTATATGCATGCCTGAAAACGTTGGGGCATGACGGATGGTGTCCTGGGGTATTTCCTTCCAGATCTGGACCAGGGCATCACTGAGCTCCTGAACAGACTGGGGTGCAACCTGGTGGAGTCGGATGGACTGAAACAGAATGTCCCAGAGGTGTTCTATTGGATTTAGGTCAGGCGAGCGTGGGGGACATTCAGTGGTATCAATTCCTTCATCCTCCAGGAACTGGCTGCATAATCTCACCACATGAGCCCGGGCATTGTCCTGCACCAGTAGGAACTCAGGACCCACTACACCAGCTTAGGGTCTGACAATGGGTTCAAGGATTTCATCCCAATATCTAATGGCAGTCAGGGTGCCATTGTGTAGCCTGTAGAGGTCTGTGTGTCCCTCCATGGATTTGCCTCCCCAGACCATCACTGACCCACCACCAAACTGGTCATGCTAAATGATGTTACAAGCAGCATAACATTCTCCACGGCTTCTCCAGACCCTTTCACGCCTGCCAATTCTGGTGTTTAATGGCAAATGCCAATCAAGCTCCACAGTGCCGGGCAGAGAGCACAGGGCCCAC
>NC_138773.1:317210924-317303424 GCF_965119305.1 Pelophylax lessonae
TTTACTCGGAGTAACATCATCTTTCACATTATAGAAAAAAAATCGGGGGTAAATATGGTGCTTTGTGTTTTTTTTAATTTATTAAGTTTATTTTTATCAAAAAATTGTGTTTGCAAAACCGCTGTGCAAATACAGTGTGATATAAAAAATTTCAATGATTGTTATTTTATCTGCTAGGGTCTCTAAAAAAAAAAAAAAAAATATATATATATATATATATATATATATAATTGTTTGGGGTTCTAAAAAATACTGATTCAAGCATTTAATCAAAAAGTGCCAGAAAAAGCCTGATCGGCAAGTGGTTAAAATAAAGTAATTGCACATACAATATATCATGGATAAAAATCACATGTAAAACTGAGCATTGGGTCAGAAGCTTCCGCGTCACTTCCAGTTTCAGCAAACACGTCTCCCGACATCACCCAACGCGTTTCGTCACCATAACCGTGACTTCCTCAGGTAATTTTAAAAGTTGTTTTTAATCTTCATTTTTATTATTTTCTTTTTTTTTTTTGTTTTATACACAACATGTAAAAACAGAAAAACAAAAGAAAAAAGAAAAAATCCACTAGAATGGAACTTTTAAGGCACAACATATATCTAAAAACACATTTTATTTGATATTAATAATCGTAAAAAGGATTTCTATATTTATTCACAAATTATCATAGAATATCACAATGTCTTAAAAATATTAAAACATCAATGTGATAAAGTAAATCATTGTTTTAGAAATAGTTGATTCCTTGTGGCCCGACCCGTTTCATGGACATGATACACTTCTTCGGGAGCCGTCAAAGTGTTTATTCAAATAATAATAATAAACAAAAACAATCAAAATGATTCAAAATTCATCATCCCAGTATATTTTATTATTAGGGTGACACCACTGAGCACAAAATAAATGGAGGTAAGAAAAAATATCCATAGGTTGGAGTGCTTAGCAACTATTTCTGATACAATGTCTTGCTTTATCACATTGATGTTTTAATATTTGTATTACATTGGGGTACTGTATTCTATGATAATTTGTGGATATACTTACCTAGGTGGATGCTGCATATGTCCCCTGACGCCTCTGCACTGAGAACCGAGTGATCGAACACCACCGATCGCTCGATTCTGACAGCTCCGTGAGAAGAGTGCTGCTGACTGTCAGTCACAGCTCTAGGCTCTTCCCCCTCCTCGCTCATTGGAGCGATGGGCTGTGGAGGGGCGGGAGCAGCCGGCTCAGGCTCTCAGCGGCCCGCTGATAGGCTGAGCAGTGGCGGAGCTAGACTTTTAAAACAGGGGTGGCAAAGGGGTGGCAAGGTATTATTTTGGGGGGTCAATATACAAAGTGTTCAATTACACTAAAAATACATTTCCTGTGTGTGCTGCCGCGTTATGTTTTGGAGCCGTTTGGAGCACAAAGGAGTTGCGTGTCAGATTAACCAATGAAAAGTGTAGCAGCAACAAGTCCCCCATATAGACCTCCCCCTGTACAGTAGGCCAGGGTAAGGTGAGGTCCCGTCCTCCATATAGATCCCCCTTAAAGCATGCCAGGGTGAGGTGAGGTCAGAGGACCTCTCCCTGGCCTACTGTTCGGGGGGAGATCAATATGGGGGACAGGACCTCACCTCATCCTGGTTTACTGTAAGGGGGGGATCTATATGGGGGACGGAACCTCACCTCACCTCACCCTGGCCTGCTGTAAGGGGGGATCTTAATGGGGGACCTCACCTCACCCTTGCCCCCCATATAGATCCCCCCTTACAGCAGGCCAGGGTGAGGTGAGGTCCCCCATATAGATCCCCCCCTTACAGTCAGCAGACCAGGCATTGGGCAAGGGCAGGTTCCCCATAACATAGATCCCCTTTCCTTTACAGACTTCTCACTACTCAGTCAATCACTAGTACAGTCAGACAGTACTACAGTAGTAGTCTCTTACCTACCTTTTGTAGTGACCAGCATGCCCCCCATCAATGTAGTGACCAGCATGCCCCCCATCAATGTAGTGACCAGCGTACTCCCCCCATCAATGTATAGTGACCAGCGTACTCCCCCCATCAATGTAAAGTGACCAGCGTACTCCCCCCATCAATGTATAGTGGCCAGCGTACTCCCCCCATCAATGTATAGTGACCAGCGTACTCCCCCCATCAATGTATAGTGACCAGCGTACTCCCCCCATCAATGTAAAGTGACCAGCGTACTCCCCCCATCAATGTAAAGTGACCAGCGTACTCCCCCCATCAATGTATAGTGACCAGCGTACTCCCCCCATCAATGTAAAGTGACCAGCGTACTCCCCCCATCAATGTATAGTGACCAGCGTACTCCCCCCCATCAATGTAAAGTGACCAGCGTACTCCCCCCATCAATGTATAGTGACCAGCGTACTCCCCCCATCAATGTAAAGTGACCAGCGTACTCCCCCCATCAATGTATAGTGACCAGCGTACTCCCCCCATCAATGTATAGTGACCAGCGTACTCCCCCCATCAATGTAAAGTGACCAGCGTACTCCCCCCATCAATGTATAGTGACCAGCGTACTCCCCCCCATCAATGTATAGTGACCAGCGTACTCCCCCCATCAATGTATAGTGACCAGCATACTCCCCCCATCAATGTATAGTGACCAGCGTACTCCCCCCATCAATGTAAAGTGACCAGCGTACTCCCCCCATCAATGTAAAGTGACCAGCGTACTCCCCCCATTTCAATTTTGACTGGACCCTGGGAAAACATTTTCTTGGGCCCCCCTGACATATAACAAATATCAGGAAAACTCAAAATCCGTTTACTGCAGCAGATCAGGCAGCAATTGCAATTGGTTGCCAGAGGTTACAGCATATCCATACTGCTCACTGATGGAGGTGGTCAGAGACAGCAGACATACTACAAGAGAAGATAATCAGAGACTGCAGAAGTACTACAGGTGATAGTGAGAGACTGCAGATCTAGTACAGGAGATGACCAGAGACTGCGGATCTAGTACAGGAGACGACCAGAGACTGCGGATCTAGTACAGGAGATGATCAGAGACTGCGGATCTAGTACAGGAGAAGACCAGAGACTGCGGATCTAGTACAGGAGACGACCAGAGACTGCAGATCTAGTACAGGAGATGACCAGAGACTGCGGATCTAGTACAGGAGATGACCAGAGACTGCGGATCTAGTACAGGAGATGACCAGAGACTGCGGATCTAGTACAGGAGATGATCAGAGACTGCGGATCTAGTACAGGAGACGACCAGAGACTGCGGATCTAGTACAGGAGATGACCAGAGACTGCGGATCTAGTACAGGAGATGACCAGAGACTGCGGATCTAGTACAGGAGATGACCAGAGACTGCGGATCTAGTACAGGAGATGACCAGAGACTGTGGATCTAGTACAGGAGATGACCAGAGACTGCGGATCTAGTACAGGAGATGACCAGAGACTGCGGATCTAGTACAGGAGATGACCAGAGACTGCGGATCTAGTACAGGAGATGACCAGAGACTGCGGGTCTAGTACAGGAGATGACCAGAGACTGCGGATCTAGTACAGGAGATGACCAGAGACTGCGGATCTAGTACAGGAGACGACCAGAGACTGCGGATCTAGTACAGGAGACGACCAGAGACTGCGGATCTAGTACAGGAGATGACCAGAGACTGCGGATCTAGTACAGGAGACGACCAGAGACTGCGGATCTAGTACAGGAGATGACCAGAGACTGCGGATCTAGTACAGGAGATGACCAGAGACTGCGGATATAGTACAGGAGACGACCAGAGACTGCGGATCTAGTACAGGAGACGACCAGAGACTGCGGATCTAGTACAGGAGATGACCAGAGACTGCGGATCTAGTACAGGAGACGACCAGAGACTGCGGATCTAGTACAGGAGATGACCAGAGACTGCGGATCTAGTACAGGAGATGACCAGAGACTGCGGATCTAGTACAGGAGACGACCAGAGACTGCGGATCTAGTACAGGAGACGACCAGAGACTGCGGATCTAGTACAGGAGACGACCAGAGACTGCGGATCTAGTACAGGAGACGACCAGAGACTGCGGATCTAGTACAGGAGATGACCAGAGACTGCGGATCTAGTACAGGAGACGACCAGAGACTGCGGATGTAGTACAGGAGACGACCAGAGACTGCGGATCTAGTACAGGAGACGACCAGAGACTGCGGATCTAGTACAGGAGGTGACCAGAGACTGCGGATCTAGTACAGGAGGTGACCAGCTAAGTAACCATTTTAAATTTCTACCTTACAGCAATGTACACAGATTTTACATATGACTATCAGTGCTGCCCTATATGCAAAATACAAAGTGCTCTTGGTGCATAAATGATATAACAAATATCATACAATAAATCATCAAAGTGTCATCATGATAATAGAATCACATATATAAAATGTATAAAAGTATATAAAGTGCCAAGTGATACTCTAAAAAAAAATATATAAATAAATACTGTGCAATTCTTGTGCTATCTCTAGTCCCGCAAAGCCCTTGGATACAGTCACAAATATAAGGTGCAAAATATTAATAAAGGTGCCTAGTGATTCTCTGCAGGAAATATAATAATTATAAGAATATGTCACTCTAGTGCTATCAACAGTCCCAAAAAGTCCTTGTGCAATGAGAAGGTGCAAAAAAACATAAAGTGCCAAATAGCTTAAAATCAGGTAACCACGTTTACTTCCTCGTGGAATCCAGTGGAATATCACCCTTGCCGTGTTCCTGTGTGCACCCACCTACTTGCCATCCGGAGTCCTAGAGGAGAGAGGTCTCAGTAGCATAAGGCTTCATACATAGAAGGTGGTCTTGTGGGTGCTATATCTCTGGCGATCTGGTAAGTGGGGTGAAGAGAGAGCAGCACACAGTGGAGCACTTGGCACTTTGTTTTTTTTTGTTGCACCTTCTCATTGCACAATAACTTTTTGGGACTGTTGATAGCACTAGAGTGATATATTCTTATAATTTTGCATATAGGGCAGCGCTGATAGTCATTTAAAATCTCTGTTAAAGGTATCCCCCTTTTTTTTTGTCAGCAGCAGCTCAGATTAGCACACTATTGATTTTGAGCACATTTATTAACCACTTAAGCCCCGGAAGATTTTACCCCCATTCCGACCAGGGGGTATTTTGCGATTCGGCACTGCGTGACTTTAACGGACAATTGCGCGGTCGTGCGATGCTGTACCTAAACAAATTTGGCGTCCTTTTTTTCCCACAAACAGAGCTTTCTTTTGGTGGTATTTGATCACCTGTGCAATTTTTTGATCACGCGCTATAAACAAAAAAAGAGCGTCAATTTTGCAAAAATAACAATATTTTTCACATTTTTTTATATGAAATGTCCCCCAAAAAAATGTAAAAATCAACATTTTTTAACATTTTCGGCCAATTTGTTTTATGCTACCTATGTTTGGTAAAAAAAATCGCAAAAAGCGTATTTTGATTGGTTTGCGCAAAAGTTATCGCGTTTACTAACAAAGGGAAAGATTTTTGTCATTTTTGTTGTTTTTTTTTTAACGCGTAATGGCGGCGATCTGCGATTTTTTTTGCGGTACTGCAACATTGGGGCGGACAGATCGAACCCTTGACTGACATTTGTGACACTTTTGGGGTTACCAGTGACATTTCTACAGTAATCAGTGCTATATATATGCACTGTTACTGTAAAAATACACTGGTAGTGAAGGGGTTAACTTTATTTGGGAGGGAGGGGCTGTGTGTATCCCTAGGGGCGTGCTTTCTACTGTGATTGGCTGTGGCTTGAGCTGTAAGGACACTGATCAACGGATCTACATACTAGATCCATGTGATCAGTGTCTTTACAGCGAGGAGAATGACAGGTGGGTTGTTTACACAAGCTGCCTGACATTCTCCCTCTCCCCCGCCGATCGCCGAGTGACCGGCGGACATCGGGTCCGCTGGTCACACGCATGGGGGGGTCCGTGACCACGCGGGAGCGCGCCTCCGGCGGCGCGCGCTCGCTCCCTAGACCCTCACAAGCTACTGACGTAGCCCTACGTCACTTTGCCTGTGAGGGGCTGACTGCCGACGTAGATCGGCGTTAGGCAGTCGGCAAGTGGTTAATACACATTCCTGAGTGCAGGTAACTTCACACATTTTGTCAATTTAGCAATGTACACAGCTATAATGTTGGTAAGCAGGTCAGGGGGTTAGAATAAAAATCCAAAAGCAGTCAATTCGGAGAAGGACCTACCTAGCCAGCCTGTCTCACCACCTGCTGTCCTGTGAGGTCCGGGGGCGGGGCGCTCAGAGGTCCGGGGGCGGGGTTCCCATTTCAGCTCCGAGTCTCAGAGTGTATTCCTCCCCTATCACCTCCTACACACACACCCCCCCCCCCCCCTCCAATCTTAGCCTAGATTCCTCCAGCTCAGCAGTACTACAGTAAGCAGACAAGTCCATACGTTCCGAGCCGCTGCACATTGTTCTCCTGCCCTCTCTCCTCCTTGGAGAGCCCTCCAAGACCGGATCGCTTCTCTATCCAGCAGCAGGCACACCATGTGTCTGCTCCGGATGATGGCAACACAGCCCGATATGCCGAATTGTCAGTCCGCCCCTGAGCACAGCTGTGACAGCTAATTAATGGGAAATGTTTTCAGCGAGCGGGGTGGCAACAGGGGTGGCAAGGACTTTGTCTGGGGTGTCAATTGCCACCCCAGCTAGCCCTCTGGCTCCGCCACTGAGGCTGAGCCGGGTGTAAGTCCAGGCACTTGGTGGATCCCGACTTCCATTGTCATGATGATGCAATTCCTGGACTGACAGAAGAGAATGGACTTCAGCCCGATCCATAGGAGATTTCCAGACAAACAAGCTTTGGCTGTACATCTCCTTTAACCTCCCTGGCGGTATGATTCTTTCGGATTTTAGGTGCTGAAAGCGGTGCCATTATTTTGCATGTAATTCTTAAGAATGAGCAGCCCAAACCAACTATTTACATATGATTTTTTTTTTACTGTGCGTTCTTCTTTATAACATCTCGGGTATGATAAAGTTTGAAACACAAAATCATAAATTATAATATAATAAAAAATGATAAATAGGTTAAAGTATGTATGTATGTATACATATATATATATATATATATACTGTATATATAAATACATATATATACAACCGATGACGTCATCAGTTGGCAAGACGTGGTCGGGAGGTCCACACAGCTTCCCGAGCGCATGTGGCAGCTGAAAGTGAATTTAGCCCTCCCCTCTGTCACAACTAAATGGCAAACTTTTTTTTGGATAAGATTGCTGCAAGTTTGGGTAATTTTGCCACGGCACACCTGGGGACATTTCACCGCACACCAGGGTGCCACGGCACACCTGGGGACACTTCACGGCACACCAGGGTGCCGCGGCACACTGGTTGAGAAACCCTGTACTATCATTTTAGATTATTATATAGATTTCAATTATTTGAAATGTAAATGATATATGCATCCCTTCGATGGTGGGTGACAAAACAGACAAGGGAATTTACTATAGACTGTGGTCACCTCCACATCATTTTTGAATAAAAACCCCTGATTAGTGACCTGTACAGTGGGTATAGAAAAGAATCGCTCCTCTTTAAAATAATCACGTCATTGCTTTGCAGCCTGAAATGAAGACAGACACAGTTTTTGTTGAAACCAGCTGTGAAACTTAGTGCAACTTATAACATCCAATTGAAAGATATAACACCGACATGTCAGAAGAAAAATAACAGAATCACTGAGTCGGAAAGAGGATCAACCCCTCCTTGTAAACTCAATCAGGTGTAGCTAATCATCTAATTTACACAAAGCCATTTGACTTTCAACTGTGATCCGCTGTGGTCATTTTGATTATCTCAGCATGAAAATAGCTTTCCTGGAGCATTTCAGTCCCTGATAGTGCAACTGAATCAAACAATCAACTATGGGTGGCAAGGAACTGTCACTGGGATCTCCGGGATAAAGTTGTGGACAGGCACAAGTCAGCAGTTGGATACAAAGGCTTTATGAATGCCTTGAAGCACAGAGAAGTCTATTAGTAAGAATTGGAAGGTATTTGGTACAACACATACCCTCCCTGGATTAGGACGTCGCTCCAAACTGGATGAAAGAGCCAGGAGGAAACTGTTCAGAGAGGCTACCAAGAGGTCAGCAGCAACTCTGAAGCAGTTGCAGGAATTTATGACAAAGAGTGGTCATTGTGTGCATGTGACAACAATATCACAAAGTCTCCACAAATGTGGCTTGTATGGGAGGGGGTGCAAGAAAAAAGCCACTCCTTTACGAAAGGCCACATGCAGTCACTACTGAGCTTTGCCAAAATGCACCTTGAAGATTCTGAGGCCACATGGGAAAAGGTGTTATGGTCAGATGAGACTTAAATTGAATGATTTGGCCTCAACACCAAACAATATGTCTGACGGAAATCCAATACAGCTCACCATCCAACACATTCCTACAGTAAAGCATGGAGGGGATAAAATCCTGTTATGGAGGTGGAAATATTCTGTTATGGGGTTGTTTCTCTGCAGCATGGACTGGAGCACTTGTCAGGATAGAAGGAAAAATGGATTAGGTAAAATACCATCAAAAATTCTTGAGTAAAATCTGCTGCCCTTTGCCAGAAAGTTGTCAATGGGAAGGTTTACCTTCCAATACGATAATGACCCAAAGCACACAGCAACAATGAGCACACAGTGGTTGGAGGAGAAGGCGGGGAATGTCCTTGCATGGCCTAGTCAGAGCCCAGACTTAAACCCCATTATAAATCTGTGGAATGACTTGAAGACTGCAGTCCATCAAATGTAACTGAACGCGAGCAGTTCTGCAAAGAAGAGCGGGCAAATATTGCAAAGTCTAGATGTGCAAAGTTAGTAGAGACATCCCAACAGACTAAAGGCTGGAATTAAAGCGTGGTTTAACAAAATACTGACACAAGGGGGCGATCCTTTTTCCAACTCAGTTAATCTGTTTTTGATGTTGGTGTAAAAAAAATAAAAACTGAGGCTGTCTTCATTTTAAGCTTTAAAGCAGGGGTGGGGAACCTACGTCCCGGGGGCCGTATGCGGCCCTCGAAGTAATTTGGTCCGGCCCCCCATGCAGCTGAGTCTGTGTCTCTCAGCTGATCTGTCAGATCGGCGCTAATGCTTCCTGTATAGTTCTATCAAATGCACTCCGCCTGCGACCAATACAGGAAACATTGCCTCTTCCTCCAGCGCGGCGCCGCTGCTAGCCAGCATTTACCACCAGCAGCACACACAGCAGTACCAGCCAGAGCCAGCAGTGCCCACAGCCGTATAAGCCAGAGCCAGCAGTACCCACAGCAGTATAAGCCAGAGCCAGCAGTACCAGCCAGAGCCAGCAGTTCCCACAGCAGAACCAGCAGTACCCACAGCAGTACCAGCCAGAGCCAGTAGTACCCACAGCAGTACCAGCCAGAGTCAGCAGTACCCACAACAGTACCAGCCAGCAGTACCTACAGCGCAGTACCCACAGCAGTACCAGCCTGAGCCAGCGGTACCCAAGGCAGTACCTACAGCACAGTACCAGCCTGAATCAGCAATACCCACAGCAGTACCAGCCTGAGCCAGCAGTACCAGCCAGCAGTACCCACAGCATAGTACAAGCCAGCAGTACCAGCCTGAGCCAGCAGTACCCACAGCAGTACCAGCCAGCTATACCCACCAGTATTACCCGCCAGCAGTTCTTTTCAAAATTATCACCACAAAGTCGACTGCGCTCCAGACTGACCGACGCAAACCTGGAAAACCAGTTACGAGTAGCAACATCATCAATACCAGCTAACATCACACACCTCACCAAAGAAAGGCATTTGCAGCCATTACATTAGGGGTGAGTTAATTACATTTTTGACCAAATATAACAGGCACATTTTTAAGTTGATAAGTTTGTACGGCCCCCGAATGATTTTATAAATACCCAAATGGCCCTTGGCAGAAAAAAGGTTCACCACCCCTGCTTTAAAGCAACAAAATGTGTTTATTTTAAAGGGTGGTGATTCTGTTCTATACCCGCTGTATGTCCATCCAGGGATAACAGATGAGCAGATCATCCAATCAGTTCATCACTACTCTTTAACATAAAGACAATTTATGTTCTATCAGCGACTCCTTTAAAAATGAAGACATTTCCCAGTCTGGCCATATTTTTGTCCACTCTAATAATGGCAAACCACATGGTTGGCACTGCGAGGCGAGAGCCTGAAATTGCTCCCGAAGGGAACTCTGCGATTGCAATTCATTTGGCAATATCGGTGTTTTTAATTGACAGTCATGCAGACTGGCAAGTGGCCCCAATTAGGACAGAAAAGTGAAGTCTTAATGAGAGTAAAATGCTGATTATTTCGTTTTGAAATGCTGAGCGCGCACACCGGACACGATACAGATGTCAAAAGAAAAAAATTCCCAGGATGCACTAAAATTACAAGGTTTATATGAACACGGAGCTGAGTTATTATTACATTGTAAGTGCAAGTATAAATTAGGCGAGGGTCACATAACCAATTAAGAAAGCGGCTTTGTTTTGTCAGAGCTCCTCGAAAACGTCTCGACAAAGTGGGAGGAAAAAATGGCCCATTTTTCAAACCATGAGACTTTTATTGAACATAATGTAGCAAATTACTAGACTTTTTTTGTTTTGCCAACTGTAAGGTTAATGAGAATTCTAAAAATACCCAACACTCATCCAGCCAACCAGCTATAAGCCTAGTTTAAAGAAGAATTCCAGCTCTGGTATATGTTTACAGTCACATTGGTCCAGTGTGGACCATTGTAACTATGCATATGCCATACCTGGCTGATGCCTCTGGAACCTGAAAATCACTTTACCACCAGAGGATTTTGCTGTCTTACGTCCAGGCCACTTTTTTGCGATTCGACTGTGCGATTTTAACTGACAATTGCACGGTCGTGCGACACCGGACCCAAACACAATTTACGTCCTTTTTTCCCACAAACAGAGCTTTCTTTTGGTGGTATTTGATCACCTGTGCGATTTTTACTTTTTGCGCTATAAACAAAAAAAGAGCGTCAATTTTGAAAAAAAACAATATTTTTCACATTTTTTTATATGAAATTCCCCCCCAAAAAATGTAAAAATCAAAATTATTTTACATTTTTGGCCAATTTGTTTTCTGCTACCTATGTTTGGTAAAAAAAAATCACAATAAGTGTATTTTGATTGGTTTGCGCAAAAGTTATTGCGTTTACTAACTAAGGGAAAGATTTCTGTCATTTTTGGTGGGTTTTTTTTTAACGAGTAATGGCGGCGATCTGCGATTTTTTTTTTTGCGGGACTGCGACATTGCGGCAGACAAATTGGACCCTTGACTGAAATTTTTGACACTTTTGGGGGGTACCAGTGACATTACTACAGTAATCAGTGCTATGCATATGCACTGTTACTGTAAAAATGACACTGGCAGGGAAGGGGTTAATTTTATTGGAGAGGGAGGGGTTAATGTATGCCTGGTGCTTACTGACGTGTGTGGGGGGGAGGTGACTGAGTGACACAGGGACAGATCGCAGGTTCAGCTATGCTGAACCCTGCAATCTGACCCTGTCTGTCACTTAGGAGATCCGCCGCTTTGTTTACACAAGCAGGCGGATCTCCAGACTCGATTCCCCAGACGATCGGGGAAGAGCGGCGGTGATCACCGCCGCACCTCCCCTGGCCCGACTCCTGCTGTGACTGAATACAGCGGGAGCGCCGCCCACAAGGGGAGGAGTCCAGTGACGTAGGTCTACGTCACTGGATGGGAACAAGCCATTTTGCCGCAGTACAGTCAACGTGACTGGTCGGCAAGTGGTTAAGTAGACACTGCTTCTACTGTGATCTCCATGTCACAACCAGGATCAGAACACACAACCTCTGCTGCTTATAGCAGTAGCTCTCTTTACTGAGCCACCTGAGATGCTGGGAAACATCCTGTCTGAACCCTTGGATAATCTTGTCTCTTGTTTCTGGTGAACCTTGATCTCTTTGCCCCCCCTCCATGAACTTCCTATATAAATCATGCCTTTTGCACTTCCTGTTTGCCAGATTATTGTGCTCCCTCCAGTCACTATCTCGCTTATATTTTTCCTGCTGCTGTCCGGATCTCTGCTACCACTTGTTACTGACCTTTGGCATGTTCCTCGACTACACTACTGCTTGATTCCTACCTGCTATATCTGCTACTGGGCCCCTGGCTTGCCTACCTCCTGGCGGGCATTTCTAACTGTGACCTGGTATTAACATGCAGCAAAAACCAGACCTATGTATGACAATTTGTGTATCTGAACAAGGGATCGACCGATTATCGGCAAAGCCGATATATTGAGGGCCGATATGTAGGGTTGAGCGGACACCTAGATGTCCGTGTTCGACGGGTTCGGCCGAACTTTAAAAAAAAGTCCGGGTCCGTGTCCCGGACTTTTACCGAACTTTTCCCGGACACCGAACCCCATTGAAGTCAATGGGGACCCGAACTTTAAGGCACTAAAATGGCTCTAAAACACCAAAGGAAAGGGCTAGAGTGCTGCAAATGGCAGCAAAACGTAATTAAGAGCATGGCAAGTGCTCTGCAAACAAATGTGGATAGGGAAATAACTTAAAACAACAAAAAAAAACAGAAAAATAAAACAATGTTCTTCTTCATCTCTGAAGGACGAGGCCCATATGGAGTAGGAGGGAGGTTGAGGTGGTGGTGGATGTGGCGGTGACATAGGCGTGCGCACAGGGTGTGCTGGGTGTGCCTGGGCACACCCTAATCACCTAGGGCACATAGCATTGCCAGTGAGGAGATGGGAAAGATCTCCCTGGGACCTGCTCTGCTCTATTTCTCCTTGCCTACAGGTACATGGCCCCGATACATTACTCTCCCTGCTGGCAAACACATGCATGTGTATTTCAACTTTGGGGTGCACACCTTAATGCAATAGGCTGCGCACACCTATGGGCGGTGTAGGTGGAAGCGGCGGTGGAGGAGGACCAGGGCCGGATTAACAGCATCATGGGCTTGGTGCTGAGGATTTTGAAGGGCCTTAGGGCCGTGCCTTGCCATGCACCCAGAGGAGGAAGGGTGCAGCCATGCATGCCTAATTCAACATGGGATGCTGTCTCTGAAGCCCATAAACACATCCATGCATCGCCAACTGTCCCTCCTTGTCCGGCCTTCGCGCTGTGTGGGGAGGTTCTGAGGGTGCTGCCTGGGGAAGTGAGCATAGAAGCTAGACTTCTGTGTTTACAAGTGACAGAAGAGCGGTAACAGTGAATATGGCCAACCCGGGGGCCTATATAAAAGGTAGGGGCCTGGAGCTGCAGCTCCAATAGCCCCTACATTAATCTGGCCCTGAGGAGGAGGACGAGGTAGCCAACACTGCTTCTTTTCACAAATTTTAAATGAGGGTACACCCCAAAAGAGTGAGAAAGAGCAAAAATGGAACAATGGGTGGGTAAGGTCGGTATCCATTGCTATTCTGCACAAGGTACGGAAAAGTCCCGTGGGATCCATGCCTGGTTCATTTTAATGAACGTGAGCTTGTCCACATTGTCTCTGGACAGGCGGCTGCGCTTGTCTGTTATAACGCCCCCAGCCGTGCTAAATACCCGTTCAGATAATACACTGGCTGCAGGGCACGCCAGCACCTCCAAGGCGTAAAGGGCAAGCTCAGGCCATGTGCCCAATTTGGAGACCCAGAAGTTGAAGGGGGCAGACCCGTCATTCACTACATGTAGGCGTGTGCACACATACTGCTCCACCATGTTGGTAAAATGCTGCCTCCTGCTAAGACGTTCCATCTGAGCTGCTGGTGCTGCTGTTTGTTGTGGCGTGCTGACAAAGCTTTTCCACATTTCGGCCATGCTAACCCTGCCTTCTGAGGTGCTGGCGGTGCCCTGGTTGCGTTGGCGACCTCCTCCTCCTCCTCCTCTGCCTTGTGCTTCCACTGTGGCCCCGCTGTCAGATGGGAATGCCAGCAGCATGGCGTCTACCAGCGTGCGCTTGTACTCGCGCATCTTGCGATCGCGCTCCAGTGAGTGAATTAAGGACGGTACGTTGTCCTTGTAACGGGGATCCAGCAGCGTGGCCACCCAGTAATCAGCACAAGTTAGAATGTGGGCAACTCGGCGGTCGTTGTGGAGACACTGCAGCATGTAATCGCTCATGTGTGCCAGGCTGCCCAGAGGCAACGAAAGGCTGTCCTCTGTGGGAGGTGTATGGTCCGTGTCCTCTGTATCCCCCCAGCCACGCACCAGTGATGGCCATGAGCTGGCCTGGGTGCCACCCTGCTGTGAACATGGTTCCATCTCCTCCTCCAGCTCCTCCTCCTCCTCATCCTCCTCATCCTCCAGAACTGTGCCCCTGCTGGACAATTGCGTCCCTGGCGTTTGCGTGTGCAGGAACCCACCCTCGGAGCCCCTTGCGAATGACTGCCCTGAAAGCCTTGGAAATGTTACCTCTTCATCCTCCTCCTCCTCCTCATCCTGTGCCACATCCTCTTCCATCATCGCCCGAATTGTTTTTTCAAGGAGGCATAGAAGTGGGATAGTTAAGCTGAGAACGGCGTCATTGCCACTGGCCATGTTGGTGGAGTACTCAAAACAGCGCAACAAGGCACACAGGTCTCGCATGGAGGCCCAGTTATTGGTGGTGAAGTGGTGCTGTTCCGCAGAGCGACTCACGCGTGCGTGCTGCAGCTGAAACTCCACTATGGCCTGCTGCTGCTCGCACAGTCTTTCCAGCATGTGCAAGGTGGAGTTCCACCTTGTGGGCACGTCACATATGAGGCGGTGAGCGGGAAGGCCGAAGTTACGCTGCAGCGCTGCCAGGCGAGCAGCAGCAGGGTGAGAACGCCGAAAGTGCGCACAAACGGCCCGCACTTTCTGCAGCAGCTCTGACATATCGGGGTAGTTTTTAAGGAACCTCTGCACCACCAAATTCAGCACATGCGCCAGGCAAGGGATGTGCGTCAAACCGGCTAGGCCCAGAGCTGCTATGAGATTTCGCCCGTTATCGCACACCACCAGGCCGGGCTTGAGGCTCGCTGGCAGCAACCACTCATTTGTCTGCTGTTCCATGCTCCTCCACAACTCCTGCGCGGTGTGTGGTTTGTCCCCCAAACAGGCAAGTTGTAAAACTGCCTGCTGTCGTTTACCCCTGGCCGTGCTGAAGTTGGTGGTGAAGGTGTTACGCTGTCCGGATGAGGAGGCGGTAGAGGATGAGGAAGCGGAGTAGGAGGAGTTAGGAACAGGAGGCAAACCGAAGCGCCCTGCAATCCTCGGTGGTGGAAGGACATGCGCCAAATTGCTATCCGCCTCAGGCCCATCCGCCACTGCATTTACCCAGTGTGCCGTTAGGGAGATATAACGCCCCTGACCGTGCTTACTGGTCCACGTATCCGTAGTTAGGTGGACCTTGGCACAGATGGCGTTGCGCAGTGCACACCTGATTTTTTCCCCCACTTGGTTGTGCAGGGAAGGGATGGCTTGCCTGGAAAAGTAGTGGCGGCTGGGCACGACGTACTGTGGGACAGCCACCGACATAAGGTTTTTAAAACTGTGCGTCTCCACCAGACGGAATGACAGCATTTCAAAGGCCAATAATTTTGAAATGCTGGCATTCAGGGCCAGGGATCGCGGGTGGGTAGGGGGGTACTTCCTCTTCCTCTCAAGTGTTTGGGAGATGGAAAGCTGAACGCTTCCACGGGACATTGTGGAGATGGTTGTTGGTGACCCAGGTGGTGGTGTTGCTGACAGATCGTCTGTTTGCGGGGTGGCAGGTGCCGGTATCACTACAGATGTGGCTGGAGCGGCCGAGACTGCAGCAGAAGAGGAAGCAGGATGAGCCAGAGACGTTTCTTGGTTTTGAAGGTGTGTACTCCACTGCAGCTCGTGCTTTGCACTTAGATGCCTGATCATGCAGGTTGTGCTCAGGTTGAGAAGGTTCATGCCTCGCTTCAAGCTCTGATTGCACAGGGTGCAAACCACTCGTGTCCTGTCATCAGCACATTTTCTAAAGAACTTCCACGCTAGAGAACTCCTTTGAGCTGACTTTGGTGCGCTCGTTCCCTTGCTGCGTTGGGCAGTAGCGGGCGTAGTGTCTAGGGCACGGCCGCTCCGCTTCTGCACCCTGCTCCCTCTTCTGCTGTGCTGGTGGCTCTGTGCGACCACCGCCTCTTCCTCCAAACTACTCAGTTCACCTGCATGACGTTCATTCCATGTGGGGTCGAGGACCTCATCGTCCTCCACATCATCTTCCACCCAGTCTTCACCCCTGCCCTCCTTGTCGGTCTCCACAATGCTGAACGCCGCAGCAGTTGGCACCTGCGTTTCGTCATCATCGGAGACGTGCTGCGATGATCCTTGCATGTACTCATCTTGAGAAATAAGTGGTTGGGCATCGCTGCACTCAATCTCTTCCACTTCTGGGGCAGGGCTAGGTGGATGGCCCTGGGAAACCCTGCTGACAGAGTCCTCAAAAAGAATAAGAGACTGCTGTATGGCTTGGGGCTCAGACTGCTGGCCTGATTTGCAAGGGGGTGAGGTGAAAGACGGTTGGACATTGGCTGCAGGTGCCAACTCTGACCTTTCTGCAGTAGACTGGGTGGGAGACAATGTGAAGGAACTGGAGGCACTGTCAGCAGCAAACCAATCTACTATCGCCTCAACTTGTTCTGGCCTCATCACTTCTAGGGGCGTTTGATGCCCTACCAAATACTGATGCAGGTTCTGTCGCCTACTCACACTTGAGGAAGGTGTTTCACTTGTGCGTGTAGCTGGCACAGATCGACCATGTCCTCTCCTTGCAACAGGAGCTCTACCAGCAGCACCACGACCCAGGCCACGGCCCTTATTTGACGGTCTCCTCATATTTCTGTAATTTAAGATCTTGCCCTAGAAAGGTTTTTATTGAATAGCGGAATAGAAAATATGATCCAAAAAAAGTGTATGTATATCACACGTACACAACCACACTAGGCCCCAATTACTATTGTTTGTACCCCTAAAAGGCTAGGAGTAGGGGGAGTATGGAACAGGCAGCACCCTCAAACCTTCAGAAGTATGAGATGAACCCCAACAACTTGGAAAGGTGGATCTCTCTCACACGTACCGACACAGACTATCCCGCAATTCAATTGATCCTCAAAGGTTTTTATTGAATAGCGGAATAGGAAATATGATCAAAAAAAGTGTATGTATCTCGCACGTACACAACCACACTAGGCCCCAATTACTATTGTTTGTACCCCTAAAAGGCTAGATGAGGAGTAGGGGGGGTATGGAACAGGCAGCACCCTCAAACCTTCAGAAGTATGAGATGAACCCCAACAACTTGGAAAGGTGGATCTCTCTCACACGTACCGACACAGACTATCCCGCAATTCAATTGATCCTCAAAGGTTTTTATTGAATAGCGGAATAGGAAATATGATCAAAAAAAGTGTATGTATCTCGCACGTACACAACCACACTAGGCCCCAATTACTATTGTTTGTACCCCTAAAAGGCTAGATGAGGAGTAGGGGGGGTATGGAACAGGCAGCACCCTCAAACCTTCAGAAGTATGAGATGAACCCCAACAACTTGGAAAGGTGGATCTCTCTCACACGTACCGACACAGACTATCCCGCAATTCAATTGATCCTCAAAGGTTTTTATTGAATAGCGGAATAGGAAATATGATCAAAAAAAGTGTATGTATCTCGCACGTACACAACCACACTAGGCCCCAATTACTATTGTTTGTACCCCTAAAAGGCTAGATGAGGAGTAGGGGGGGTATGGAACAGGCAGCACCCTCAAACCTTCAGAAGTATGAGATGAACCCCAACAACTTGGAAAGGTGGATCTCTCTCACACGTACCAACACAGACTATCCCCCAATTTAACTGATCCCCAAAGGTTTTTGATTAAATAGCGGAATAGAAAATATGATCCCAAAAAAGTGTATGTATATCACACGTACACAACCACACTAGGCCCCAATTACTATTGTTTGTACCCCTAAAAGGCTAGGAGTAGGGGGGGTATGGAACAGGCAGCACCCTCAAACCTTCAGAAGTATGAGATGAACCCCAACAACTTGGAAAGGTGGATCTCTCTCACACGTACCAACACAGACTATCCCCCAATTTAACTGATCCCCAAAGGTTTTTGATTAAATAGCGGAATAGAAAATATGATCCCAAAAAAGTGTATGTATATCACACGTACACAACCACACTAGGCCCCAATTACTATTGTTTGTACCCCTAAAAGGCTAGGAGTAGGGGGAGTATGGAACAGGCAGCACCCTCAAACCTTCAGAAGTATGAGATGAACCCCAACAACTTGGAAAGGTGGATCTCTCTCACACGTACCAACACAGACTATCCCCCAATTTAACTGATCCCCAAAGGTTTTTGATTAAATAGCGGAATAGAAAATATGATCCCAAAAAAGTGTATGTATATCACACGTACACAACCACACTAGGCCCCAATTACTATTGTTTGTACCCCTAAAAGGCTAGGAGTAGGGGGAGTATGGAACAGGCAGCACCCTCAAACCTTCAGAAGTATGAGATGAACCCCAACAACTTGGAAAGGTGGATCTCTCTCACACGTACCAACACAGACTATCCCCCAATTTAACTGATCCCCAAAGGTTTTTGATTAAATAGCGGAATAGAAAATATGATCCCAAAAAAGTGTATGTATATCACACGTACACAACCACACTAGGCCCCAATTACTATTGTTTGTACCCCTAAAAGGCTAGGAGTAGGGGGGGTATGGAACAGGCAGCACCCTCAAACCTTCAGAAGTATGAGATGAACCCCAACAACTTGGAAAGGTGGATCTCTCTCACACGTACCAACACAGACTATCCCCCAATTTAACTGATCCCCAAAGGTTTTTGATTAAATAGCGGAATAGAAAATATGATCCCAAAAAAGTGTATGTATATCACACGTACACAACCACACTAGGCCCCAATTACTATTGTTTGTACCCCTAAAAGGCTAGGAGTAGGGGGAGTATGGAACAGGCAGCACCCTCAAACCTTCAGAAGTATGAGATGAACCCCAACAACTTGGAAAGGTGGATCTCTCTCACACGTACCAACACAGACTATCCCCCAATTTAACTGATCCCCAAAGGTTTTTGATTAAATAGCGGAATAGAAAATATGATCCCAAAAAAGTGTATGTATATCACACGTACACAACCACACTAGGCCCCAATTACTATTGTTTGTACCCCTAAAAGGCTAGATGAGGAGTAGGGGGAGTATGGAACAGGCAGCACCCTCAAACCTTCAGAAGTATGAGATGAACCCCAACAACTTGGAAAGGTGGATCTCTCTCACACGTACCAACACAGACTATCCCCCAATTTAACTGATCCCCAAAGGTTTTTGATTAAATAGCGGAATAGAAAATATGATCCCAAAAAAGTGTATGTATATCACACGTACACAACCACACTAGGCCCCAATTACTATTGTTTGTACCCCTAAAAGGCTAGGAGTAGGGGGAGTATGGAACAGGCAGCACCCTCAAACCTTCAGAAGTATGAGATGAACCCCAACAACTTGGAAAGGTGGATCTCTCTCACACGTACCAACACAGACTATCCCCCAATTTAACTGATCCCCAAAGGTTTTTGATTAAATAGCGGAATAGAAAATATGATCCCAAAAAAGTGTATGTATATCACACGTACACAACCACACTAGGCCCCAATTACTATTGTTTGTACCCCTAAAAGGCTAGGAGTAGGGGGGGTATGGAACAGGCAGCACCCTCAAACCTTCAGAAGTATGAGATGAACCCCAACAACTTGGAAAGGTGGATCTCTCTCACACGTACCAACACAGACTATCCCCCAATTTAACTGATCCCCAAAGGTTTTTGATTAAATAGCGGAATAGAAAATATGATCCCAAAAAAGTGTATGTATATCACACGTACACAACCACACTAGGCCCCAATTACTATTGTTTGTACCCCTAAAAGGCTAGGAGTAGGGGGAGTATGGAACAGGCAGCACCCTCAAACCTTCAGAAGTATGAGATGAACCCCAACAACTTGGAAAGGTGGATCTCTCTCACACGTACCAACACAGACTATCCCCCAATTTAACTGATCCCCAAAGGTTTTTGATTAAATAGCGGAATAGAAAATATGATCCCAAAAAAGTGTATGTATATCACACGTACACAACCACACTAGGCCCCAATTACTATTGTTTGTACCCCTAAAAGGCTAGATGAGGAGTAGGGGGAGTATGGAACAGGCAGCACCCTCAAACCTTCAGTATGAGATTGTGTTCACTGTACCCCACAAAGATTGAGTTCACTGCACCCCACAATGATTGTGTTCACTGCACCCCACAAAGATTGTGTTCACTGCACCTCACAAAGATTGTGTTCACTGTACCCCCCAAAGATTGTGTTCACTGCACCCCACAAAGATTCTGTTCACTGTACCCCACAAAGATTGTGTTCACTGCACCCCAAAAAGATTGTGTTCACTGCACCCCAAAAAGGATGTTGTTCACTGCACCCCAAAAAGGATGTTGTTCACTCCACCCCAAAAAGATTGTGTTCACTGCACCCCACAAAGATTGTGTTCACTGCACCCCAAAAAGATTGTGTTCACTGCACCCCAAAAATGATTTTGTTCACTGCACCCCAAAAAGGATTTTGTTCACTGCACCCCAAAAAGGATGTTGTTCACTCCACCCCAAAAAGATTGTGTTCACTGCACCCCAAAAAGATTGTGTTCACTGCACCCCACAAAGGATTTTGTTCACTGCACCCCAAAAAGATTGTGTTCACTGCACCCCAAAAAGGATGTTGTTCACTGCACCCCAAAAAGGATTTTGTTCACTGCACCCCAAAAAGATTGTGTTCACTGCACCCCACAAAGGATTTTGTTCACTGCACCCCACAAAGATTGTGTTCACTGCACACCAAAAAGGATTGTGTTCACTGCACCCCAAAAAGATTTTGTTCACTGCACCCCAAAAAGATTGTGTTCACTGCAGCCCAAAAAGATTGTGTTCACTGCAGCCCAAAAAGATTGTGTTCACTGCAGCCCAAAAAGATTGTGTTCACTGCAGCCCAAAAAGATTGTGTTCACTGCAGCCCAAAAAGATTGTGTTCACTGCAGCTCACACACAGAAAAATGGATGTGGATCACTGACACCTGCCTATCTCCAATCCCACACCACACAGCAATATCGATTGTAGTTTGTAGAACACAGTTTCCCTAAAATTCAGCAGACTCTGTCCCTAACAGGATTGAGAAGAGATCGTAGATCAGGATTGAGTGCAGACCCCACCCCCCACACAGCAATATCGATTGTAGTTTGTAGAAGACACTGACCCTATATAATTCAGCAGACTCTATCCCTAAAATGCCTACAACTCGCCCTGCCTAAACACTCCGACCTGTCCCTCAATTCTATCCGGACACAAATGGTTTTTTCCTGCCTATCTTTCCCTAATCAGCAGCCAGCACGTTGATGTGTGCTCTGTCCCTGAATCTAAGCAGCATAATGACGCCGCTGCGGCTGCCTCGAACTTATAAAGACTTGGTCACATGCTTCAGACGGCCAATCACAGCTACTGAGACATTTGCAGGCATGGCTGGGATGGCTTAAGGCACACCAGTTAAACGATTGTTGATTGGCTGTTGAAAGCCCGCCATGAAAAGAGCGCCAAAGCATGCAAAACCCGGAAATAAAACGACCGAACACGGATTTTTACCCGAACATACAGTAAAGTGTCCGTGTCCGTGTTCGGGTACAAAAAATCCAATTATTCGGTACGAACACGAATAATACAGTCCGTGTTCGCTCAACACTACCGATATGCACTTTCCCCAAAATTACGGAATCGGCCACCAAGGTCTACGATATTACCAATATTTATTTATTTCAGGTACTATATGTCAATTTATGCAGCGCTTTACATATACATTGTACATTTACATGAGTCCCTGCCCTCAAGGAGCTTACAATCTAAGTTCCCTAACTCACATACATACACAGTAGGGCCAATTTTTTTATACAGGATTCAATTAACCTACCAGCATGTCTTTGGATATTTTGGAAAGTGCTTGTACCGGAGTGATGCCTGCAGGTACATAGCCGACGGTTGGCTGTCTTGTAATGACAACCGATGCGGCTGAGAAGCAGCTCAGCTGTCATTACAAGGAGCAGGAGGGGGTGTCCCCCCCCCCTCTCGCTGCCTTCCGCGGCTCACCCGGGCCTCCCGTCCAACTGGGAGACCCAGACAACCAGCCTGCACGGCCACAGAAGACCCCGATCAAAGATGCATTCGGCTCTGAGTGGGTCCCCATGCAAAAACCCGGAAGTCTTGCTCCTTTGTGTAACTGCAGGTGTCCCTATACTTGTTACCATTTGTTACCGACCTGTGGCTTGTTCCTCGACTACACTTCAGCTTGATCTCAACCTGCAGCCACTTGTTACCGACCTTCGGCTTGTTTACTGACTATGCTTTTGCTTGATCCCAACCTGCTATATAGTTATTGGACTGTGGCTTGCTCACTTCTTGGTGGGGTGATCCTGAGGATCATGACCTGGTATGCAGCAAAACCCATCTCCACCATCAGAGCTCTGGTAAACACTGGTTAGTGCTTAGACCCCGCGCCTCGGGTGAGCCCGCATCATCCACCACAGTAACCTGCTTGTGTACCTATCCAGCTGGTTGATGGGTGCCTCTCTACTGCTATAGCTACTGGTCTCCAAACCTGACCTATGACCGTGACACTCCACTTGCTTCCAGGTTCCGTGCCAAGTGGCTGCCCTGCTGCATTGTGAATGCTGGAGATTGGCAGCTCAGTTTGGGCACCATTCAGAGAATGCTTTTTGTTCTCTCAGTGAATGCAAAACATTCTCTGATTGGATGAGGTGGAGAGGCAGCCCATGGCAGCAGGACAGCAACTTGGCATTGGACCCAGAAGCTAGTGGAGATCACGGTAGTAGTGGCGTAGTAGTGGTGTCTACGACTGATCTGTCTATGTGATTTTCAAATTCCAGGGGGGGATCCCACAGGTATGGTATATACATGCTTACAAAGGTATAAGCTGGACCAATATAACTTTATAGAAATATCCATACCTGGAATTCTTCTTTAAAGTTTTGGATAGAGTATGGAAGCATTAAAACCCATATCAGCCATATAACCATGTTTCTCTAACAGCCATGTACTATTGGAGACATTTTTCTTCTCTTCTGGTCTTAGAAATGCAACAGGAAGTTAGAGGAAATCTGAGGGTAATTCCAATGTTAGACAGTTGTCCCAATAACTGGTGTCCCCTCTGTCATTACAAATAGCGGGAGGGGACAAAGCCCCCCCACCTCTTGCCGCCTTTCGTGGCTCGTCCTGGTCTCCCGTCCCACTTGGAGACCCGAGCAACCAGCGGGCACATTAGCCAGCTGGCCAAAGACCTGAACAAAGCCGCATTCGGCTCTGACTGTGTCTCCAATGTAGAAACCCGGAAGCGACTTCTGGTTACTGGAGCCTTAAAGGCGCCATATTTAAAAAAAAAGAAAAAAAAATTGACAGCATTCAAAACAGCCAAACTTGGAGTTTTGAATGCTTTTAAGTGCAAAGGAGGGATTTGGGGTCTTTTAGACCCCAGATCCCTCCATAAAGAGTACCTGCCACTGCTTATTACTGCCATACTGATTTTAACTTGTAAGCAACATGTCAGAAATAGGCTTCAAGGGGTTAAACATAACAGGGGTGAAATCTAGAATTCCCCTTTAAGCCAATATGTTCACAATTTTTTTCTGTTTTCCTGGAACTCACAAAAAAAAAAAAGGAACAAAGAAATCTCGCCTCTCCCACATTCTAGTCCAGCGTAACTATAAATACATGTAATATTTCTTATCAGAGATTAATGAGTGTACGCCGATTGTCCTGGATAACCTATACCGGTGTGAAATGATCCTTCTTCAGGAATAGGGGGCACTCTCTAATTAGGTCTTCATTAATCTAATGAAGTAATATTTGGGTTGAGCGCCGGCCCTCAAGGACCGGGAGGGGGGCGGGGGTCAGTTTCTACACTATTTATCTTTCATTCTCATGAAGGTGATTTGCATAGAAGTTGCTAAGCTTAATATTAGCCAAGGAAAAAAAAAACGTGTCTGAAAAAATATCTGTAATAGGCTTTACGGCACCAGATATTTAATGGTATAGAGTCCCAGTTGCAAGCATTGAGCATTTAGTACATTAAGGTCACTAGTTCCCAGGGCTGCTGATAGGGGGTACCACCAGTCCTCCTGTAGGGGGCCCAGGCAGACAGGGGGGCCCCAACAGCACGGTGAATCGGTGTGGTCGGGTGGAGGGGCAATTACAGGAGGAAGCCCTGTGCGGCTCTCTGCAGTAGCTGAAAGGCAGTTTCTCCCCCCTCGTGCCAGCTTTCAGCCTCTGCAGGGAGAGACACAGACACAGGGCATAGTTCCTGTAATTGCTGCTTGGACACTGATTCCCCTCCCTATTCTGCCTGCTTCTGATCCTCCCTCCTGTTCTGTAAAAAAAAAATAATAATAATAATTATATAAACAAGGCCCCCTACAGCCTACCTGTCAGCCCCCCCCCCCCTTCCAAAATTATTTTAAGACAATATTTCCACTAAAAATACACTAAAATGATTATTAGTGGCCACAAACATAACCGAGAACCTGTGCAAATGTACCCTTTTTAATTGTTTTTTTTTTACATTTAAAAAAAAAGAAAAATGTAAAAAGAAAAAAAATATTAAAAATGTTTACAATTATTTTATTTTACAATTTTTTTAATTATTTATTACAATGTTTAATTATTATTATTAAAAGGAACAAAAATATCTGTGCTCAGAACACACTACACATAAATTAAAGGGCAGCCAACCATATAGGTAAGATTGCACACCAAACATAAATATATACAGTAAACAAGGTAGTGCCAATAGTTAATATAGTAATCAAAATCAATAAAAGTCTGTGATAAAGTTGAAAAAAAAGTTAATTCTTTTCAACTTTATCGTGGACTTTTATCGATTTTGATGAATATATTAACTATTGGCGCTACCTTGTTCATATATTTATGTTTGGTGTGTAATCTTACCTATATGGTTGACTGCCCTTTAATTCATGTGTAGTGTGCTCTGAGTGCAGATATTTTTTTCCTTTTAATAATAATAATTAAACATTGTAATAAATAATTTAAAAAAATTGTAAAGTAAAATAATTGTAAACATTTTTAATATATATTTTTTTTTTAATTGTGATTTTTTTTTTTTTTTGTTTTAATGTAAATAACAATTAAGAAAAGGGCTAATTCACTCAGGTTCTCTGTTTTGGTTGTGTCCACTAATAATGATTTTTGTGTATTTTTAGTGGAAACATTGTCTTGGTAAATGTTATTTGGGGGGAGGGGGTAGGCTGTATGGGGCCCCGTGATTTCTAACAGCAGCTCTGCTAGTTCTTATTCAATTATTACACCTAAATTGGTTGTAAACCTCTGAAATGAAAAATTAACAGAGCATATCCTTCTATAGTGTGTACTTGCCTCAATCCAAAGCACCAAATGTGATTTCTGTCTGCTCTTTTATCTGCATGAATCACAGCTGACAGCCTATGCCAATGCTAGACAATTCTAGGAGACAGCCCTGCTCCCCCCTCTCCCTCCAGCACACAGCAGATTGATAACCTGTGTATGTTTCCCTATTGCATGTAAGAGAAAAAAAACAAAAAAAAAGAAAAACCAGCAGGGCCAAGTAATGCTCAGACCAGAGCAGCACTCAGTTCCCAATATTCCAAAACAGAGGAAGAAATTTGCCCATGGGACTTTTCAAGGATGGGGCCAAGTAAACAAATACATCAAATGTATAAAAAAGTACAACATTTTTTTCAATTTACATGAAAAACATATACACTTTAAACATTAGTTGTATCATAAAAAAAAAACATTCAAGATCTCAACATAGTTAGTGGAGCATTATTGATTTGCAGAGGCTGTAGTCTTAATGTTTCCCTATTGGACAGTGTAGGGAGAGGCGGGGATGTCATTGTACGTGATTACGTGCAGACGGACTCGGCGACGCGTGCGATCGCCACCGGAGCAACGCTTCCGCTGTGATTAGACACAGCAGGAGCCAGACTGCGGGAGGAGCGGGCTTGATTATCGCCAGCCTCCCGCAATCTTCAGGGAAACTGACAGGAGAGCCGCCTGCCTGTGTAAACAAAGCAGACGGCTCTCCTGTCAGACAGGCACAGTGAGATCGTGTGTCTCAGCTAAGCTGCAACACCGATCTCTGTGTGCCTGTCACAGAACCCTCCCCCCCCCCCCACAGTTAGTAAGCACGATTAGGCTCACACTTAACCCCTTAATCACCCCCAGTATTAACCTCTTCCCTGCCAGTGTCATTTATACAGTAACAGTGCATATCATTTAGCACCGATCCCTGTATTGGTTTCACTGGTCCCCAAAAAGTGTCACATTTTTCCGCCACAATGTCGCAGTCCTGGTAAAAATCGCTGATCGCCGCCATTAGTATTAAAAACAAAAATAAATAATAAGTCCAAAAATCTGTCCCGTAGTTTGTAAACTCTATAACTTTTGCGCAAACTAATTAATATACAGTTTTTGGGATTTTCTTTTACCAAAAATATGTAGCAGAATATAAATTGGCCTAAACTGATAAAAAAATTTGATTTTTTAATTTTTTTTTATTGGGAATGTTTTTTTAGCAGAAAGTAAAAAATATTGTGTTTTTCAGAATTGTCGCTCTTTTTTTTGTTTATAGCGCAAAATCTAAAAATCGCAGAGGTGATCAAATACCACCAAAAGTAAGCTCTATTTGTGGGGGGAAAAAGGGACATCAATTGTATATGTGTACAGCGTCGCACAGCCGTGCAATTGTTAGTTAAAATAACGCAGTGCCGAATTGCAAAAAATGGCCTGGTCATTAAGGGGGAAAATCTTCCGAAGCTGAAGTGGTTAAATGCAACCAAAAGAAACAAAGCTCTATTTGTCTAGTGATAAAAATGTAATTTGGGTACAGCGTTGCATGACCGCGCAATAGTCATTCAAAGTGTGACAGCGCTGAAAGCTGAAAATTGGCCTGGGCAGGAAGGGGGTAAAAGTGCCCGGTAATGAAGTGGTTAAAGGATAAGGATCTCCGGCAGGCTGCAATCCATACCTATTTGTACATGAGAGGAAGGAAGATGCTTCTAATTATTGGCTGGCACCAGCTGCCACAAGCCAAGCGATTACAAGCATTTCATGAACATCTGCGTTTATTTTCCGGCTCTAGGGAGCCTTTCAGCTCCTGTTCAGTGTCAAAAGGAAACAGTTTGTTTGCTGAACTTATTAGTTATGCATTTAATAATTTGCTTATGGTTGCCTGCCTGCTCCAAGGGTTAGAAGGAGAAGGTTTGGGTAACACTCTGTTCCAGAACATTGATGCTGTTATTATGCCAAATATCTTCTTCTCTAGAGAGATCACAGGTTGCTTTTAGGAATTTACAATCTATTAGGGTACAAGGGAGGATGCAGGAGGTAGAAGAGCTTACAATCAATGATGGTGTAGCACTGCCCTCCGCATGAACGGCTGGATGTTGTCTTTGCGGGCTCCCCTGGTTACCAACACCATACTTGCCAACTGTCCCGTTTTTGCCGGGACAGTCCCGGAAAATAGGAGCCTGTCCCGGGGAATTTACATTGTCCCGGCAAGCGGTCGTTAATCGGGCTGCCCGTAAATGCCCATTACGGGCAGCCAGTGCTCATAAAAAAAAAATGGTTGCGGGCCGACATTGTAACTGCACATGCGCCGTTCTGACGCCTCGGGAAAGCTCGTACAAGCTCGGCAGGGCGGGCGCATGCGCAGGTACGTAATGGTGCCGCCTGGTGCCATTTTTAAATTAAAGGCACAGCAGAGCAGAGAAGGACCCCTGGAGAGTGAAGGTAAATTCACAGACATGAAGGTAGGTAGGATGAAAGCAACAATCCTATGTGCAAAAATATCAGCTAACATGACAGGTGAGTAAAGTGTGAAATGTGCTCAGGGGTGACCATATAAAAAAATGTAATATGGAAATATAAATCCGACTTGCGGTGCGCCTTCCATTCAAATCAATAGGCTCACATAGAGAACCATTGATTTTGAATGGAGGCAGAAAAAACGCTGCTAAAAGCGACGTGGCCAAACGTGCAATAACGCCAATGGAAAAAGCTACTAAAAGCACGTTTTTACAGCTGCTTTTTCATGGCGTCAAGAAACAGCTTTGGAGCTCGTTTTTATGACACCCTGTGTGCATGGAGCCTTAAAGTGGTTAAACTTTTGGCAGAAGTAGTGCAGCTGAATGGGAGAATTATTCCAACTCTGCTACTTTGGCCTTAAGTTTGAAATTCCCTTTTCAATTTCAGTTAAGTGGGCGGAGATTTTCACCCTGGGCTCTAGATGACCTTGTCCCAGCGCTGCCTAGACCAGTGGTTCTCAACCTTAGGGTTCCTCCAGAGGTTGCTATGGGTTCCTTGAGCAATGAGCAATTTCTGCTGATGTTTTTAGCAATCTGGAAGAAGGTAATTCTTTCCAGTGTCCACAAGTGTAAGAAGCATTCATCTCACTGACCATCACACTAATGTATCATGAGCTGTAGATATAGTCATTTTTAGCAGGGGTTCCCTGAGACCTGCAAACTACAAACACAATTCCAAAAAAGTTGGGACACTGTACAAATTGTGAGTAAAAAAGGAATGGACTAATTTACAAATCTCATAAACGTATATTTTATTCACAATATAATATAGATAACATATCAAATGTTGAAAGTGAGACATTTTGAAATGTCAGCCAAATATTGGCTCATTTTGGATTTCATGAGAGCTACACATTCCAAAAAAGTTGGGACAGGTAGCAATAAGAGGCCGGAAAAATTAAATGTACATATGGTAGAGCTGGAGGACCAATTTGCAACTTATTCGGTCAATTGGCAACATGATTGGGTATAAAAAGAGCCTCTCAGAGTGGCCGTGTCTCTCAGAAGTCAAGATGGGCAGAGGATCACCAATTCCCCTAATGCTGCGGTGAAAAATAGTGGAGCAATATCAGAAAGGAGTTTCTCAGAGAAAAATTGCAAAGAGTTTGAAGTTCTCATCATCTACAGTACATAATATCATCCAAAGATTCAGAGAATCTGGAACAATCTCTGTGTGTAAGGGTCAAGGCTGGAAAACCATACTGGATGGCGGTGATCTTCGGGCCCTTAGACGGCACTGCATCACATACAGGAATGCTACTGTAATGGAAATCACAACATGGGCTCAGGAATACTTCCAGAAAACATTGTCGGTGAACACAATCCACCGTGCCATTCGCCGTTGCCTGCTAAAACTCTATAGGCCAAAAAAGAAGCCAAATCTAAACATTATCCAGAAGCGCAGGCATTTTCTCTGGGCCAAAACTCATTTAAAGTGGACTGTGGCAAAGTGGAAAACTGTTCTGTGGTCAGACAAATAAAATTTGAAGTTCTTCTTGGAAAACTGGGATGCCATGTCATCCGGACTATAGATGACAAGGACAACCCAAGTTGTTCTATGCGCTCAGTTCAGAAGCCTGCATCTCTGATGGTGTGAGGTTGCATGAGTGCGTGTGGCATGGGCAGCTTACACAGCTGGAAAGGCACCATCAATGCTGAAAGGTATATCCAAGTTCTAGAACAACATATGCTCCCATCCAGATGTTGTCTCTTGCAGGGAAGACCTTGCATTTTCCAACATGACAATGCCAGATCACATACTGCATCAACTACAACATCATGGCTGCGTAGAAGAAGGATCCGGGTGCTGAAATGGCCAGCCTGCAGTCCAGATCTTTCACCCATAGAAAACATTTGGCGCATCATAAAGAGGAAGATGTGACAAAGAAGACCTAAGACAGTTGAGCAACTAGAAGCCTGGATTAGACAAGAATGGGACAACATTCCTATTCCTAAACTTGAGCAACTTGTCTCCTCAGTCCCCAGACGTTTGCAGACTGCTATAAAAGAGGGGAGGCCACACAGTGGTAAACATGGCCTTGTCCCAACTTTTTTGAGATGTGTTGATGCCATAAAATTTAAAATCAATTTATTTTCCCCTTAAAATGATAAATTTTCTCAGTTTAAACATTTGATATGTCATCTACAGTGCCTTGCGAAAGTATTCGGCCCCCTTGAACTTTGCAACCTTTTGCCACATTTCAGGCTTCAAACATAAAGATATAAAACTGTAATTTTTTTGTGAAGAATCAACAACAAGTGGGACACAATCATGAAGTAGAACGAAATTTATTGGATATTTCAAACTTTGTTAACAAATAAAAAACTGAAAAATTGGGCGTGCAAAATTATTCAGCCCCCTTAAGTTAATACTTTGTAGCACCACCTTTTGCTGCTATTACAGCTGTAAGTCGCTTGGGGTATGTCTCTATCAGTTTTGCACATCGAGAGACTGAAATGTTTGCCCATTCCTCCTTGCAAAACAGCTCGAGCTCAGTGAGGTTGGATGGAGAGCGTTTGTGAACAGCAGTTTTCAGTTCTTTCCACAGATTCTCGATTGGATTCAGGTCTGGACTTTGACTTGGCCATTCTAACACCTGGATATGTTTATTTGTGAACCATTCCATTGTAGATTTTGCTTTATGTTTTGGATCATTGTCTTGTTGGAAGACAAATCTCCGTCCCAGTCTCAGGTCTTTTGCAGACTCCATCAGGTTTTCTTCCAGAATGGTCCTGTATTTGGCTCCATCCATCTTCCCATCAATTTTAACCATCTTCCCTGTCCCTGCTGAAGAAAAGCAGGCCCAAACCATGATGCTGCCACCACCATGTTTGACAGTGGGGATGGTGTGTTCAGGGTGATGAGCTGTGTTGCTTTTACGCCAAACATAACGTTTTGCATTGTTGCCAAAAAGTTTGATTTTGGTTTCATCTGACCAGAGCACCTTCTTCCACATGTTTGGTGTCTCCCAGGTGGCTTGTGGCAAACTTTAAACAACACTTTTTATGGATATCTTTAAGAAATGGCTTTCTTCTTGCCACTCTTCTATAAAGGCCAGATTTGTGCAGTATACGACTGATTGTTGTCCTATGGACAGAGTCTCCCACCTCAGCTGTAGATCTCTGCAGTTCATCCAGAGTGATCATGGGCCTCTTGGCTGCATCTCTGATCAGTCTTCTCCTTGTATGAGGTGAACGTTTAGAGGGACGGCCAGGTCTTCGTAGATTTGCAGTACAACCAAGCAGAGTCCGTTCTACTTGAACTATGGGTTCCATCCCTCTATTCTCCCTCCACGCATCCTTCCTTCAAATAACCCAGTAGCCTCAGACTATCTTTCGTAGAAGACCTTCTCCACAGAATACTATCGGGGACCTCGTTTGGCTCTCAACAAAAAACTTGAGACTGAAGATCCCTAGCAAAAAGCTTGGACCTCTGTTCTTGGGACCTTTCCCAATCAAGAAACTTATTGGAAAAGCTGCAGTGCAGCTTACATTGCCAATGGACCTAAAAATCCATCCCATTTTCCATGTGTCGCTACTAAAACCCCATGTTCCGGACCAAGGAATAAGGCCTAATATTCCACCTCCCCCTCCTGTACAAGTTGAAGGTGGAGAAGAATACGAGATAAAAGAGATTCTGGATTCTCGTATCTACAGAAGAAGACTTCAGTACTTGGTTAGATGGAAGAACTATGGGCCCCAAGACGACACCTGGCTAAACACCTCTGACATACATGCCCCTAGATTAATCCGCAATTTTCATGCGAGATACCCAGACAAACCAGCTCCAGAGGCCTTCAGGAGCAGGCCTTAAAGGGGGGTTATTGTAATGTCCCGGTACCTTTGGTACCCTAAATTACACTTTCCACAAGTGTATGCGCCCTACCATTTACTTTTGGAAAGGTGCGCATACACCTTTAAGACTGGAGCTGTCATCACTCAGCGCCGGACTAGATGGCTATTTAAGGCGTCGGCTCTCACTCACATGTGTTCGTTCAAACACCCTTATCTGGATGCTAACCTTGCTTGAAGCTTCCATGCTTGCAAGCTTACTTCGCTGACGGAACCTCGCTGCTTCATCATTGTGTTACCACATATATAAAGTCACTCTAGGAACCAGTTTGCTAATTGTGTGTATTTACTGGCTGAAATAAGACCTTCCACACATGATGAGTCATTGAGGTTGGGAATGGTATCTCAGCATATCTCTTACATGACAACTGACGTGGAACTATTTCTGCAGCTGAAAATCCACACCATATAAGAAACGCAGGAGCGTTACAGATTGAACGAACCTAAAAAATGGATTCAGCAGAAATAGCCACTCAGGTGACACAATTAAAACAGCAAGTATCTGCGTTAATACACGCACTTGCTGAATTAAAAGAAGACAATCAGGCTCTGTCGCAGCAGGTAATTAGACTGACACAACTTACCTCTGCTCAGTCCCCTGAACCCAAGATAAATCCCCCTTTGGTATTTACAGGCGATCGCAAAAAATTTCGCGAATTTAAAAACGCATGTGAGTTACTTTTTTTGCTAAAACCTCGTACCTACCTTACTGATCACATTAAGGTTTGTACTATTATTTCTTACCTATCAAGCGATCCTCGAGCCTGGGCAGATTCTCTTTTTGAGAAAAACGACCAGCTTCTCAACTCCTATGCCTTGTTCCTGGCAGAGCTCACTAGCCTATATGATGACCCCAATAGGCAGAGTACTGCTGATCTTCAGTTAAGATCCTTGAAACAAGAAAGGAGGCCTGTAGAAGACTTTGTCGCAGAGTTCAAGAGATAGACCCTTGATTCAGAATGGAATGATGCATCTCTGAAAACCCAATTTAGGCTTGGCCTATCAGAAGCTGTTAAGGACGAGCTCGCCCGAGCGGATCTGCCAAAAACCCTGGATGCATTAATACAACTCAGTATTACCATAGATAGAAGACTACGAGAAAGAAAGGCTGAAAAGATGGGAATGCCATTATCCGTTTCCTCTCGGAGTCTGGCCGTTGACCCCGTTCCTATGGAGATAGGAACCATACGCCCACCGCTATCAACTATGGAAAAAGCCAAAAGACGAAATGAAAATCTCTGCTTGTACTGTGCATCCCCGGATCACAAGATAAACGCCTGTCCCCTAGTCAACAAAAAGAAGGGTGAGTGTTCACATGTCTCTCTAGGAGGATTGACAACTTCATTCACTAACCCCTACATTTCTGTTTTTTGACATTACAGTGGGACCAGAACAGGATTACTACTAAGGCCATGATTGACACAGGATCTTGTGGAAATTATATGGATATATGTTTTGCTGCTTTAAATAAAATTCCTATTATTTCTAAACTCAAACCTGTCTCAGTGAGTCTTATTACCGGTGTTCCGTTATCCTCTGGTCCGATCACCGATCAGACACAAGCACTTCTAGTCACTATTGACGAGTCTCATAGGGAGACTTCTACCTTCGATTTAATACCATCACCCCACTTTCCCATTGTGTTGGGACTTCCCTGGTTGCACACACACCAACCAACCATAGATTGGAAGAAACGGTCCTTGACCTTCCCTTCTTGTTATTGCGAGGAAACGTGTAACCTCCCGTTTTCCGGGAAGATTCTGTCTGTGGTGACAGATGAGATTGCACCACTATGTTATCAGGATCTTTCTGAGGTTTTTCTTGAGAAAAATGCTCAAGCATTACCTCCTCATCGAGACTATGATTGTAGCATTGATCTACTCCCAAATAGCAAGTTGCCGTTCGGTCATGTTTATCCTCTTTCACAGGATGAACTTGCCCATCTCAAAACCTATTTGGATGAGAACTTGGAAAAAGGTTTTATTAGACCTTCCACTTCTTCCACAGCAGCAGGACTCTTTTTTGTTCGCAATAAAGATTCAAGTCTCAGACCTATCATCGACTACAGGAAATTGAATGCTATCACAATAAAAGATCGCTATCCTCTACCACTTATCCCTGAGCTCATTGAGCAGGTGCGTGGAGCTACCTATTTTTCAAAATTAGACCTGAAAGGAGCATACAATCTCATTTGAATCCGTGATGGACACGAGTGGAAGACTGCGTTCAGAACTAGATACGGATTGTTCGAGTATCTTGTGATGCCATTCGGCCTATGCAATGCCCCTGCAGTTTTCCAACGATTTATAAACGATATTTTTAAAGACTTACTAGATGTCTGTGTTGTGGTATATCTGGACGATATACTTATATATTCACGGACCCTGTCTGAACACATAAGACATGTAAGACTTGTATTATCGAGATTGCTTGCACATAATCTTTATTTTCTTTGTTCCATACTCTTTCTAGGCTACATCATATCCAAAACAGGAATCGAGATGGACATGAGTAAAATATCCTGCATTCAGGATTGGCCTACACCAACTACACGCAAGGCGCTACAGCGATTCCTGGGATTTTCAAATTTCTACAGGAAGTTCATAAAAAACTTTTCTGCTATTGTGAGACCCCTCACACAGCTCACTAGCATAAAAATACCATTTAAATGGTCAGAAGAAGCAAATAAGGCTTTCCACTTGTTAAAGACAAGGTTTACTTCCGCTCCCATATTACGCCATCCAGACCCATCCCTCCAATACATTCTGGAGGTACATGCGTCAAACATGGCAGTAGGAGCAATACTCTCCCAACGACCTACCCACACTTCACCACTTCATCCAGTCGCTTTTTTTTCTAAATCCCTGAGCAGTCCCGAGATAAATTACCCCGTGGGTGAGAAGGAACTGCTTGCTATAAAATTGGCTCTGGAGAATTGGCGACATTTACTCGAAGGCACCCAATTACCAATAATTATATACACGGACCATAAAAACCTCCAATATCTTCAGACTAGCAAAACTCTCTCGCATCGACAGGTACGATGGTCACTATTCTTTCTAAGGTTTAACTTCCTAGTGACCTTCACACCTGCAGATAAGAACAAAAAGGCGGATGCACTATCACGACTAACTGAAGAAAATTACTTTGAAAATCCTTCCGTTCCTATAATACCTCACAAACGCATTATTGGAGTTGTCCGTTCCTTGAAGGAAGAGGTTCTGCATGGTATAAGGTTGGATTCACCCCCACCACAACTAAATACCGATGCAGAAGGCTTCCTCTACTACAACGACAAACTTTACATACCACCTACCCTACGCACCAAGATCTTGGAATTATCGCATGATGTGCCTATGGCAGGACATATGGGTATGACAAAGACTTTCAATTTGATTTCTCGGCAATTCTGGTGGCCTGACATGAAAACATCTATACAAAAATTCGTCTCTTCATGCAATGTCTGTGCCAGGTCCAAAATTGACACTACGAGACCATCCGGCCTACTATGCAGTCTACCAATACCCCAAACTCCATGGGAGGTTCTGTCATTGGACTTCATCGTAGAATTGCCTCCTTCCAAAGGATTTAATACCATCTTGGTGTCAGTGGACCATCTGACAAAGATGGCACATTTCATTGCTATTCGCAGACTACCTTCGTCCAAACAAACGGCAGAACTCCTGATGAAACATGTCTTCAGATTACATGGTATCCCAAAAACTCTTTTGTCTGACCGTGGATCCCAATTTATTTCTAAATTCTGGCAAGAACTATGTCACATACTACGGATTGAGCGGAAGCTCACTTCTCCTTACCATCCGCAGACCAACGGACAGACTGAAAGAGTCAACCAATGCATCGAGCAGTATTTACGTTGTTACACTTCTTACCAACAGGATGATTGGTTGGATCTTCTCCCCCTGGCAGAATTTGCCTACAACAATGCAACTCACAGTACAACCAAGCAGAGTCCGTTCTACTTGAACTATGGGTTCCATCCCTCTATTCTCCCTCCACGCATCCTTCCTTCAAATAACCCAGTAGCCTCAGACTATCTTTCCCAAATAAAGGATTCTCTGGGTTTACTAAATACTACCATTGCACACGCTCACAGTCAACAAAAGAAGTACTATGATCTTCGTAGAAGACCTTCTCCACAGAATACTATCGGGGACCTCGTTTGGCTCTCAACAAAAAACTTGAGACTGAAGATCCCTAGCAAAAAGCTTGGACCTCTGTTCTTGGGACCTTTCCCAATCAAGAAACTTATTGGAAAAGCTGCAGTGCAGCTTACATTGCCAATGGACCTAAAAATCCATCCCATTTTCCATGTGTCGCTACTAAAACCCCATGTTCCGGACCAAGGAATAAGGCCTAATATTCCACCTCCCCCTCCTGTACAAGTTGAAGGTGGAGAAGAATACGAGATAAAAGAGATTCTGGATTCTCGTATCTACAGAAGAAGACTTCAGTACTTGGTTAGATGGAAGAACTATGGGCCCCAAGACGACACCTGACTAAACACCTCTGACATACATGCCCCTAGATTAATCCGCAATTTTCATGCGAGATACCCAGACAAACCAGCTCCAGAGGCCTTCAGGAGCAGGCCTTAAAGGGGGGGTATTGTAATGTTCCGGTACCTTTGGTACCCTAAATTACACTTTCCACAAGTGTATGCGCCCTACCATTTACTTTTGGAAAGGTGCGCATACACCTTTAAGACTGGAGCTGTCATCACTCAGCGCCGGACTAGATGGCTATTTAAGGCGTCGGCTCTCACTCACATGTGTTCGTTCAAACACCCTTATCTGGATGCTAACCTTGCTTGAAGCTTCCATGCTTGCAAGCTTACTTCGCTGACGGAACCTCGCTGCGCTGATCCCTGTATCCCGCTACTGGATCATCCGCCTCTCCTGAACCACCCTTCGGCTGTATCGCTAATAGTGCTAAGTACCCCACAGGGGAATTCTCTATAAACTTATACTAAGCTTACACTATCTAGCTCTGCATAGTAGAGACTGTTTATCACATCTGCATAAACTAGATTGCTAGCTCTTGAGACTACTGCTACTTTTCTGCACTGGGTTGATCTCTTTTGTATGTCCACCTGCTATTCTATCATCTGCTATCATACAACATTGTTAAACCTTCCTGCATCCATCTGCTACTGTCTCACCTTCAAGTGTCTATCACCTACCACCTCCACTCAACCTATCCCTCAAACCTTCATCATTGTGTTACCACATATATAAAGTCACTCTAGGAACGAGCTTGCTAATTGTATGTATTTACTGGCTGAAATAAGACCTTCCACACATGATGAGTCATTGAGGTTGGGAATGGTATCTCAGCATATCTCTTACATGACAACTGACGTGGAACTATTTCTGCAGCTGAAAATCCACACCATATAAGAAACGCAGGAGCGTTACACTGATACTCCTTCCATTTCAATATTATCGCTTGCACAGTGCTCCTTGGGATGTTTAAAGCTTGGGAAATCTTTTTGTATCCAAATCCGGCTTTAAACTTCTCCACAACAGTATCTCGGACCTGCCTGATGTGTTCCTTGTTCTTCATGATGCGCTTCAAACGGACCTCTGAGACTATCGCAGTGCAGGTACATTTATACGGAGACTTGATTACACACAGGTGGATTCTATTTATCATCATTAGTCATTTAGGTCAATATTGGATCATTCAGAGATCCTCACTGAACTTCTGGAGAGAGTTTGCTGCACTGAAAGTAAAGGGGCTGAATAATTTTGCACGCCCAATTTTTCAGTTTTTTATTTGTTAACAAAGTTTGAAATATCCAATAAATTTTGTTTCACTTCATGATTGTGTCCCACTTGTTGATTCTACACAAAAAATTACAGTTTTATATCTTTATGTTTGAAGCCTGAAATGTGGCAAAAGGTCGCAAAGTTCAAGAGGGGCGAAAACTTTCGCAAGGCACTGTATGTTGTATTCTGAATAAAATATTGAAATTTGAAACTTCCATATCATTGCATTCTGTTTATATTCACAATTTGTACAGTGTCCCAACTTTTTTGGAATCCGGTTTGTATTTCAAGGGTTCCTCTGTGTTGAAAAGGTTGAGAAAGGCTGCCTTAGACTGTTCTTGTGAGCCAGAATGCATGGAGGGTTGTTTGGGTGACTGGTGGCCCCAGTACTGTGGCCACCAGAAAAGAACCAGTTGATACTTGTGGCCCCCCTGCAGGGATAGTTCTACAAAGAATTTCTCTAACAGCAGAGGATCTTATGAGCCATCAGCTCTCCTGGTTGGAAGTGTCTTTTTTCAATTCACAATTTATGTATATTTAATTAAAGATGTAACAGATAGCTGCATGCTGATCAGCTCTGGGAAAGAAAAATAAATGTGTTTAGGGAGCTCATCAGCTGACAGAGCTGAAAATATCAGAAAGACTTCAGTTTATGCAGAATCTTCAACATTAAAATGACAGACACAGTCTACTCGTCGTCATCATAGCTCCCAACTGTCCCGGATTTGGAACAAAGTTCCTCCGTCCCTCTTTCCTCCTCATTTGTCCCTCATTTTAGTTTGATCTATAGAGTAGTATATAAAATGCACTATTTATCTTTCGAAAAGTGTTTTCCAGTGCTAAACCATTCATCCAATTTCTAAATTGCTGCAGTGGAAATTTCAAAAGCCAGGATAAAGGAATAGTAATGGTAAAAAAAAAAAAAAGCACTTTTGTGTTTAACCACTTCCATACCAGGCCATTTCTGGCACTCCACTCCTACATGTAAAAATCATCATTTGTTTGCTAGAAAATTACTCAGGACCCCAAAACATTATATATATATATATATATATATATATATATATATATATATATATATATATATATATATATATATATATATATATATATATATATATGTTATATATATATATATATATGTATATATATATACTGTATATAAATAAATAAATAAATAAATAAATATATATATATTAGCAGAGACCCTAGGGAATAAAATGGCGGTCATTGCAACTTTTTATGTCACACTGTATTTGCGCAGAAATTTTTCAAACCCTTTTTTTTTTTGTTAATCTGTTTTATGAATAAAAAAAACTAAAAAAAAAAATAAAGTTATCCCAATTTTTTGTATACAGTAATGTGAAAGATGATGTTATGTCGAGTGAATCGATACCTAATGTCACACTTTAAAATAGCCCACACTTGGGGGCATGACGCCAAACTTCGGTACTTAAAAATCTCCACAGGCTACATAGTTACATAGTTACATAGTTAGTAAGGTTGAAAAAAGACATCAGTCCATCCAGTTCAACCTATGAACGCAACGCTTTAAATTTTTTTACAAGATACCAGTTTAGAGTTACAAAGGAGGTCTTGGGCTGGAATTGTTTCTCTCGCTCTAACATTTGCGGCGATACCTCACATGTATGGATTAAACGCTGTTTACATATGTGGCCGTGACGTACGCATTGGGGGCACTTTACATTTTTTTTATTGTTTACTTTATTTTTACACTTTCCCTAAATTATTATTATTTTTTTATCACTTCTTCCTATGGCAAGGAATTAAAACATCCCTTGTAATAGGAATAGTGCATGACAGGACCTCTTTATGGAGAGATCTGGGGTCAATAAGACCTCAGATCTCTCCTACAGGCTGGAAAGCCTGAAATAAAAAAAATAAAAAATGATTTTGGCTGTCCTGCCGAGATCACGGCAGTGTTGACAACTGCCAGGCCGGGCCTGACGTCATAACGTCGCACCCGGCCTCCAAGAGTCATAGAGACTGCAGGGGACCATCTGGTCCTCGGTATTCTCTATGGTGTACTTCCCCTGCGGGCGCACGGGCAAGCTGGTAGAAGCACCGAAGGGCGGCAGGAGGGGGAGCATGTCCCCTCCCGCTGCCTATAAGAACAATCAAGTGGCTGAACAGCTGCTATGATTGTTCTTACGGGGAAGGGAATCACCAGCTTAAAAAAATGATATCTGAATGATGCCTGCAGCTGCACCCATCTTTCAGATATCCCCACTTAATGCCCAGGACTTCATTTGACGTCCAGCGGTAAGGAAGTGGTTAACAAATCATTTATTTTGTACAATTCTCTTTTAAGGGGGTGTGTCAGGGGGTGTGTCCTATGCCTACATTACTTTGCTAATAGGTGTCCCTCATTCCCATCTCAAAAAGTTGGGAGACATGGCTAAAGCTCCTCAAGCAACTTTTTTGAGACATGTTGCTGCCATAGATGTCAAATTTACCTTATTTTTAATTAAAATGGTACATTTTCTTAGTTTAGACATTTGAATGTGAATACAATATGGATTTTTGAAATTTGCAAATCATTGCATAGATTTTACCCAGTTTTGGACTGGAAAGATTTGCCCCTTAACCACATCCCGCCCTATAGCAGATTGACGGCGGGATTGTGGTTTTATTATCCTGACCGGACATCATATGACGGCGGCAGGATAATACAGCTCTGCGCGCCCCCTGGTGTCAGTCTGACTCCCCGCATCTCCGATCTCGGTAAAGAGCCTACTGACGTAGGCTCTTTACCATGTGACCAGCCGTGTCCAATCACGGCTGGTCACATAGTAAACAGAAAGAGCAGTTGATCGGCTTTCCTTAGTTCGTGCCTGACAGGCACGAGTAAAGGAGCGCCGATTGGCGGCTCCCCTGACAGGGGGGGGGGGGGGTCGGCACTGGTAATCAGATCATTTATTACCAGTACAGACCCTCAGGGGGGGGGGGGGTGCCATTAGAACCACCAGGGATGCCCACCCATGGCCCCAGGGATGCCCACTATGGCCACCAGGGATGGCAATCAGGGCTCAGGGAGCCCCCCATTGCCCTCCCCATCAGTGCTGCCCGCAAGCGCCCTCCCTATCAGTGCTGCCCACCAGTGCCCATCATTGCCATCTATCAGCGTCGCCCACCAGTGCCCATTATTGCCCACCAGTGCCGCCTATCAGTGCCCATTAGTGCCCATCAGTGCCGCCTATCAGTGCCCACCAGTGCCGCCTGTCAGTGCCCATTAGTGCCCATCAGTGCCACCTATCAGTGCCCATCAGTGCCCATCAATGCCGCCTATCAGTGCCCAGAAGTGCCGCCTATCAGTGCCCACCAATACTGCATATCAGTGCTACCTATCAGTGCCACCCCATCAGTGCCACCCCATCAGTGCCTCCTCATCAGTGCCTGTCAGTGCAGTCTCATCAGTGCTCATCAGTGCAGGAAAAAACTAATTTATTTACAAAATTGTATAACATAAACAAAAAAACTTTTTTTTTTTCAAACTTTTCGGTCTTTTTTTATTTGTTTAGCAAAAAGGAAAAAACCCAGAGGTGATCAAATACCACCAAAAGAAAGCTCTATTTGTGGGGGGAAAATGACATAAATTTGGTGTAGGTACAGTGTTGCATGACCGCGCAATTGTCATTCAAAATGCAACAGTGCTAAAAGGGGAAAATTGACCTGGGCAGGAAGGGGGTGAAAGTGCCCGGTATTGAAGTGGTTAATGACCAGGCCATTTTTTTGTGATTCGGCACTGCGTTACTTTAACGGAAAATTGCGTGGTAGTGCGACACTGTACTAAACGTCCCACTAAAAATCACTGATCGCCGCCATTGCTAGTAAAAAAAAATAATAAAAATGACATAAATCTTTCCCGTAGTTAGTAGACGCGATAACTTTTGTGCAAACCAATCAAAATACGCTAAAATGATGAAAAATTTAGATTTTTAAATTGGGAATGTTATATAGCAGAAAGTAAAAAATATTGTTATTTTTTTCAGAATTGTCGCTCTTTTTTTGTTTATAGCGCAAAAAATAAAAATCGCACAGGTGATCAAATACCACCAAAAGAAAGCTCTATTTGTGGGGAAAAGGACGTCAATTTTATTTGGGTACAGCGTCACAAGACCGCGCAATTGTTCGTTAAAATAACGCAGTGCCGAATCACAAAAAATGGCCTGGTCATTAAAGTGGAGTTCCACCCTAAAATTATTCTTACCTCCATCTTCTCTCCCCGGGGTCACCTGAAAAACAAATGGATAATCGCAATTTTTTTTTTTTTTTACTTACCTTGTTTAGAAGAAAATATACTCACCTTACTTCCTCTTCCTCCCCTCGGCGGCCACGGCGATTCGTCACTTCCTGGCTTGCAATGATTCCTGGGAGCTGAACGTCATCGCTCCCAGGAATCAATGCGCCTGCACCGGCCCCAAAATCAGTTCCGGTGCAGGCGCCATCATACCTTGCTAAACAGCTTCTGGGCATGCCCAGAAGCTGTGCAGGGATGACGCTGCGGCACCGGAAGTGACGGCGGGGCCGGTGCAGGGCATCGTGGGACCGAAGAAGATGGAAGAGGACACAGAAGAGGATCACGCTGGCTTCAGCTGCCCACACCTGAGATGGCAGCGCTGGACAATACATTTTCAAGGTAAGTAATTCTTCTAAAAGGTAAGTGCAACCCGGGACAGATCAGAGGCTAGCCATTGTGGAATGTACTAGTTCTGACTGTCCCGGGGGGGATTTTTATTTTAAAAAAAACTTTCCCAGGGTGGAACTCCGCTTTAAGGGGGTAAAAGCAGAAGTGGTTAAAGAGGTAGTAAAGCCCACTTTGTGATTTTTATCTATAGGTAAGCCTATAATAATGTTTACCTTTAGGTAAAATTAATATCTCCTAAACTTTTTTTTGGAGATATTTACCCTGGATGCAGCCAGTGACATCACCAGCGCATGTGCTCTGAACATCCAGCATACTATGCCAGAGCTTCGTGCCAGAATCAAGGACTCCTGTGCGCATGTGCAAGAGTGACGTCACCACGGCTCCTGTGTAATGTTCTGGTACCTTTGGGTACCCTAATTACTCTTTCATAAGTGTATGCGCCCCACCATTCTCTTTTGATAAGGTGCGCATACACCTTTAAGACTGATGCTGTCATCACTGAGCGCCGGACTGGATGGCTATTTAGATCGCCGGCTCTCACTCACATGTGTTCGTTCAAACTGCTTTGTGCCTTGATGCTAACCTGTCTTGAAGCTCTCATGCTTGCAAGCATACCTCGCTGTCGGAACCACGCTGCGCTGATCCCTGTATCCCGCTACCGGATCATCCGCTCTTGCCGAACCTCTCCTCTGCTACATTGCTATTAGTGATAAGTACCCCACAGGGGAAACCTCTATAACTTTCATACTAAAGCTTACACTATCTAGCTCTGCATACTAAGGACTATTACTACATCTGCATTATCTAAGATTGCTAGCTCTTGAGCCTACTACCACCTGTTCTTGCACTGGGTTGATCTCTCTTGTATGTCCACCTGCTACTCTGTCATCTACTACCATACATGATTGCTAAACCTATCTGCATCCCATCTGCTACTATCTTACTTTCAAGAACATTTCCTTTCAAGTGTCTGTCATCTACCATCTCTACCCAACCTGTCTCTTCAGCCTATCATCACTGTGTTACTATATACATAAGTCACTCTAGGAAACATCTTATTGAGTGTGTGTATTTACTTGCTGAATTGAGATAATCCACACATGATGAGTCATTGAGAGTTGGGAATGGTGTCTCAGCGTTTCTCTACATGACTACTGAAGTGGAATATTTCTGCAGCTGAAAATCCACATCATACTTAAAACGCAGGAGCATTACATCCGGTCACTAACAGAGCCGGAGCCCACAAATCCGGAAGAAAGTCCGGGGGAAGATGTCAGCCCTCTCAGCAGTGACAGCACAGCGTTGGAGGGCTTTGTAAGTATTTCATAATGTGCTAGTATGTGATGCATACTAGAGAGGAACATGATTAGGTGTTAAGGATAATTGCACTTCGCCACACCCGCATCCCAGAGACAAAGAACACTACTAAAAAAGTAGAGATTAACTCCAAGATCCAGCCGGGCTAGCTGGGAGTCAACCCCACTTAATAGAGGAAAGGGACTTTAAAGGGTGTGGATTGTGCAATGTTAGCATAAATTCACAAGGGAAGAAAATACATTAAAATTAAATTTATTGTATATGCATAAAAAACATACTGAAACAACCATTAGGAGTACAATGTTGCCATTACATATCTGCCAGAAAAAACTTTTCCTGCCAATAGATGCAAATGGCCTGATGGTAGTCACAACAAAGATGATGTGGGACTGACGTGTTTCGTCAAACTAAGTCGTTCAAAAGTGCTTCTTCAGAAACCCTTTTTAAATCATGGCAGACATGTACAAATAAGACAGAAAATTATCCTTGAAAGCTGGAATGGAGGGTGCCCTATAGGGTGCCCAACAGTGGTAGATTGAGAGGGATCCCCCAGCAAAAACCGGGCTAACCTCTCCTGAGAGGTACTGAGCTCTGCACCCCCAGGTAGAGACCATACAGTTCAACCATAGAGGGAACTGCCACTATAGGGACCAGGCAGGGACCAAGCAGGGCAGCAACAGAATCTTGGTCCCCTACAGTTGTCAATGTCTCCGGTGTGATGTCCCCCCGAGTGGAGAGCGGCCATCTACTGACTCATTATGCAATTGGCTGGTTAAAAAAAAGGTGTTTTTTTTTTTTTTAACTCTGCCGCGGTTTACTACCGCTTTAATATCATTTTAACTCCTGGGAGCTGGCACCTGCCGACCCCTTAAGGGGTTTGGAATGCTGGGAGGCAGAGTTGGGCTTATGGTCATGTGGCAGCCATGACAGCCAATCACTGTAAGACATCGGGAACTGTGGCGTGAGCGTGCAGGGCAGGTGCTCTTGGCAAAGCTCCATTTGCTAATATGTGGCCCCTCGGCATCAACGCCCACCCGCCAAGAGGCAGCGTATTTGCGCCTAAAGGTTGGGCAGGCCATAGATGATGCATGTTTTTTTTTTTTTGGTTGAACTCGGTGTTGATGGGGGAATCCCTCCCACGGAGCGATTGTGTTCCGACAGTGGAGAAAATTGAGAAATCAACTTCTGTACCGATGGTTCGAAATGCGTCCAATCCCTGCTGAACCAGCTTATCATCTTTACCCGGCTTTACCCAAAAAGGAATTTCCCTTTAAATTCTTATCAGGGAAGAAACACATCATTACATCTTCTACTTTTCTAGGTTAAATTTTCTGTGATGATAAAAGGAAACAAAAAATAAACAACACAAAAGAGACTCCGCAGGAAAAAAAACGTCTTCCCAGCTTGCAGTGCCCTTGGGCAGAAGCCTACTGTGGGTATATGTGTAGAGATGAAGGGGAGATCAAAGACTGACTTCTATTAATGTGCAATGATGAAGAGACAAGAACCCGGCTGTTCCGTCTTCTATCCCATCACCGCCGGCTAATATTTTTATTTCCAGCAAAACAATGCTTTCTGTATCATTAAAAGATCTTTTATGACAATATTTTACTGCACTTGTTTACCATTCTTCTGCCTTCCATTGGTCTGCTCCAGGCAGGATTCCATCTGAAGTATACAGATAGAGGATATCCAATAATTTATTACTGTCCTCAAGGAGAACCCATTGACCTAATTCAGTTTTTTTACAGTTATAATGTTGATGCTGATGTGTTGCCCCAATGTAAAGGGGTCCTTGGAACCCAGTTCACTATTCTGGCTAAATGGTCTCCCAGTTCTGCAAACAATTCAGACCGATACCACTACAACATTTATGATTTAAAACGGTTGTAAAGCCATATTCTTTTCCTAAAATAATAAACTTTTTGCATTCATCTGCTCTCTGCAATGGTCCCGGTTCCTCCTCTTCTAGGGACTGCCATCAGCACTCTCCGTTCCTTCTCTTCTAGGGACTGCCTAGAAGTATGGGTACGTCACTAGCCTGTGAGGCTCTGGGGAGCGAGCGTGCGCCACCAGAGGCGCGCTCCTGCTCCCGCTCGGTCACGGACCCCCCCGCGCGTGTGCCCGGCGGACCCGATGTCCGCCGGACACTCACGATCGTCCGTTAGAGCGGGAGAAAGGCAGGCGGCTGATGTAAACAAGCCGCCTGTCATTCTCCCCTGTGTAGGAATAGTGATCATACGGTTCTACTATGTAGGACCGTTGATCACTGTTCCTACAGCTCAAGCCACAGCCAATCACAGTTAGAATCACGCCCCTAGGGACACACACAGCCCCTCCCTCTCAAAAAAAGTTAACCCCTTCACTACCAGTGTCATTTTACAGTAACAGTGCATATGTATAGAACTGATTACTGTAGAAATGTCACTGGTAACCCCAAAAGTGTCAAAAATGTCAGTCAAGGGTCCGATCTGTCCGCCCCAATGTCGCAGTCCCGCAAAAAAAAAATCGCAGATCGCCGCCATTATACGTTAAAAAAGTAAATCTTTCCCTTTGTTAGTAAACGCGATAACTTTTGCGCAAAACAATCAAAATACGCTTTTTGTGATTTTTTTTTACCAAGGCCGAAAATGTAAAAAAATTTAGATTTTTACATTTTTTGGGGGGAATTTCATATAAAAAAATGTGAAAAATATTGTTATTTTTGCAAAATTGTTGCTCTTTTTTTCTTTATAGCGCATGATCAAAAAATCGCACAGGTGATAAAATACCACCAAAAGAAAGCTCTGTTTGTGGGAAAAAAAGGACGTCAAATTCGTTTAGGTCCAGCGTCGCACGACCGCGCAATTGTCCGTTAAAGTCACGCAGTGCCGAATCGCAAAATACCCCCTGGTCAGGAAGGGGGTAAAATCTTCCGGGCATAAGTGGTTAAAAAAAAAAAAATGGATCACTTTTATTGCTGTCACAAGCAATGTAAACATCCCTTGTGACAATAATAGGCAGTGACAGGTACTCTTTATGGAGGGATCGGGGGTCTAAAAGACCCCAAAACCCTCCTTTGCACTTAAAAGTATTCAAAACGCCCAAATCTGCGTTTTTGAATGCTGTTACTTTTTTAAAATTAGTGCCATTGGCAGCCGAGTAAACCGGAAGTGACGTTGCTTCTGGGTTACTTCATCAGAGACCCGATCAAAGCCGGTGGGATGGGAGACCCAGGGCGGAGCGTCTGAAGGCCCGCTCCCTGTGATAACGGCCAAGCGGTTGCTGAGCCTCATCAGTTGTTATCACTAAAAAGCCAACCTTCGGCTCTAAAAAACAGTACCGGTGTTATGCCTCTAGCTGCACCCATCATCCCGCTACAACCACTTCTTCAGGCCAGTTTACGGGAAGTGGTTAAAGTAGGAAATATTGGGGTAGAGTAAAGGGTATAAAGCAGAGAATAGGGAATGATGGTGGGGGGGAGATAGAAAAGTGGAAGGTTAGGCATGTAAATACAGATGTACAATGAGTCTATATAACGTTGGAACCAATTATCTCAAACCACAAGCTTCATTTTAGAGTGGTGGCAATAAAATTAATTACATCAACTATGTTTGGAAATATTCCAAATGAACTATTTCAAGTGATAGGAGAACTGGAGTTAGGTTTTAATATTCTGCCTGACCCTGTTCCAGCACTGTCACTTAGCAGGACCCAGGGGAGGACTGGGTCAGGGGGGCAATTGCCCCCCAGGCCTCTCTGATGCCCTCTAAACTTGATACACTGCTTCTGCCACAGACATGCCTAAAGGATTCCTAGTAAAGAGAAGTACAATGTCCCCACTGCTGACCTACTGAGTGCGGGATGAAGACAAGGACAGAGCGCAGGCCTGCCCCCCCCCCCCTCGACCGAGCTGTCCCAGCTTCCCCCAACTGCACGCCGCTGGCCAGGTCAGGAACCCGGATTCAGCTGGTGAGTAGAGAGTATCCGGAGCGTAGCTTCAGCCTGGAATGGGGGTCAGGAGGAGGACGGGAAGAGGGAGAGTGGGAGGGGGGCCGAGTCGCTGCACCATGGGCCTCCCCTCTGGTTTGTACTTGCCCCCTGGGCCAAAAGTTGCCGGTAAGCCCCTGCCCTCGGCCCAGTCCACCCCTGGAAAGCACCCCCTAGGCTCACACTTAACCCTTTGATCAGTGTTAACCCTTTCCCTGCCAGTGTCATTACTACAGAAACAGTGCATATTTTTAGCACTGATTACGGTATCAGTGTCACTGGTAACCAAAAAAGTGTCAGTTAGGTGTCCGATCTGTCCGCCGCAATGTCGCAGTCCCTCTAAAATCGCTGATCACCACCATTACTAGCAAAAATAAATAAATAAAAATGACATAGATCTTTCCCCTAGATTGTAGACATGATAACTTTTGCACAAACCAATCAATATACGCTTAGTAGAATTTTTTTTTTACCAGCAGAATACAAATTGGCCTAAAATGATAAAAAAAAAATGATTTTTTTTTTATGTTTTTTTATTGGGAATGTTATGTAGCAGAAAGTAAAAAATTTCGTTTTTTTTTTTCCTGAATTGTTGCTCTTTTTTTGTTTATAGCACAAAACAAAAAAAAAATAAAATCGCAGAGGTGATCAAATACCACCAAAAGAAAGCTCTATTTGTGGGAAAAAAGGACATCAATTTTATTTGGGTACAGCGTCGCATGACTGCGCAATTGTCTGTTAAAGTAACGCAGTGCAGATTTGCAAAAAATGGCCTGGTCATTAAGGGTGTAAATGTAGTTCAATTCTCCTGCGCTCTAGTGCAATAATGGGAAGGAAGAGGCAAGTTTCCAAAAAATATATGGATGGGTAGGACTGAAGGTCTTGCTGCCACCTCAGGACCAAGGGTATCCGATACAAACTGAAGAAAAGATAACAAAAATAGGGGCGCACCGACCTAGTGCATTGCCACTAAAAACATTTATTAAAATAGTAAAATGCATAAAATATACTCACAAACAAAGTGTGATAATACACTCATATCAACAATTTATTGTATAAGTAAAGACGTCTCCAAGGAGGCCAGGCACTGCGTAGTGCTGGACGGCATGCTCAGCATTTCTTGGCTCTGAGGAAGGGGGATCGCCCTGGAAACGCGTCAGCCAGCCTAAGCTACAGCAGCTCCGTGCGGTTCTGCCACACGCCGTCCAGCACTACGCAGTGCCTGGCCTCCTTGGAGACGTCTTTACTTATACATTGAATTGTTGATATGAGTGTATTATCACACTTTGTTTGTGAGTATATTTTATGCATTTTACTATTTTAATAAATGTTTTTAGTGGTAATGCACTAGGTGGGTGCGTCCCTCTTTTTGTTATCTTTTCATTAAGGGGGTAAAACCTGCAGGTCCTTAAAGAGGTATTATAGTCCGCTTTTTTACCTACAGATAAGTCTATAATAAGGCCTATAATAAGGCTTACAGTACCTGTAGGTAAAATGAATATTTCCTAAACCTGCACAGTTTAGGAGATATTTATCCTACAAGCAGCCGAAGGTCCGGCGTATCTTGCCGGACCTTCAGAGCTCCTGGCCGGCTCCTTGCCGGAAAGTGAACTCCCGCGCATGTGCGGGAGTGACGTCATCACGGCTCCAGCCACTCACGGCGCTGGAGCTGCCGAACCCAGAGGAGACGCAGAGGGAACCTGTCTGCTCCCTCAGCGGTGTCCGGGGGACTGTGTCGGGGCTTCGTTCTAAGGTAAGTAATGCATACTAGCACATTATGCCATTGTCCTGCAGAGTTTGTTTGTTTTTTCTTTTGGGGGGATACAACCGCTTTAAGTGGTTACATTTTGATCTTCGTGTATTTTGCCTTCCCTGGTTACCCCAACCATCAATATATAGTTACATAGTTTGTGAGGTTGAAAAAAGACATCAGTTCATCCAGTTCAACCTATGATGTGTGTGTGAGTTTGCTGTTAACCGTACATTGTATACCCCTGTATGTTGTACATTGTATACCCCTGTATGTTGTACATTGTATACCCCTGTATGTTGTACATTGTACACCCCTGTATGTTGTACATTGTATACCCCCTGTATGTTGTGGTCTTTAAGGTGCCCATCTAATAGTCTTTTGAAACTATCGACGCTCCCCACTGACACCACTGCCTGTGGAAGAGAATTCCACATCCTTACCGCTCTGACAGTGAAGAAACCCTTACGTAGTTTAAGGTTAAACCGTTTTTCCTCTAGTTTTAGTGAGTGGCCACATGTCTTATTGTATCCCCTTTCTCTGAATAGTTTGTTCCTTATGCTTGGGTCATCACCAGTACGGTATTTGTACATTGATATCATATCCCCTCTCAATCGTCTCTTCCCCAGAGAGAATAAGTTCAGTGCTTGTAGTCTTTCCTCATAGCCGATGTCCTCCATTCCCCTATTTTTGTTGCCCTTCTCTGGACTCTCTCCAGTTCCAGCACATCCTTCCTGAGGACCGGTTCCCAGAACTGGACAGCATACTCCAGATGTGGCCGGACCAGAGTCTTGTATAGTGGTAGAATAATCTCTTTATTTCTGGAGCGAATATCAATATCTAAGCTGCTTATCAAATACATTGAGCCATAGATATAATAATTTTTAGGGGTTCTTTGAGAACCGATCGTTGTTTTGAGGGTTCCTCTGAGGAAAAATGTTTGAGAAGATGACAGATGCTGGTAGGACTCAGTCAGTGATGAATCCTCTGTATTATACATAAGCCCATTCTGGCTGCATTTGTCTTTCAGAAGAGGACAGATTTTATGGTAACTTATTTAGCATGCAAAAAAAAACAAAATATCTGTCTCCAGTTCCTTTATCTCTTCCGGCTTGGCTCCTGGTGTTGTACGGAGAACGTCGTTCATCAGATCCAGGAGAGGCTCCATCAGAAGACAGTTCAGAGTGATTTTATTCAGCAGGAATCAATGACGGAGGAGGTGGATGATGGAAGCCTCGTATTTTCTGCCCGCTGTCACATAGTCTGCCATTTGGATATGAGACAGAGCTGCCGGCTGCCGGTAATCAGACAGAGAGTTGGAGGAACCCGATGTATTATTTCTGCTGGAAGATCTCAGTCAGAGACACAAATCCGTCTTCCACGATGGAAATAATATTGATGTTTCTGGATTCATCTAATTAGAAACCATTTAAAACGCGAGACGTAATCCTGATCTTTAATTTTTCTTATATCAGTTATTGGAAACCTTTTTTTTTTCCATCAAAATTTTTAATTTTATTGAGTTACAAATACAAAAAATACAAATACATTTCTACAGTCTTACTAAAACCCTTTCCCTTATTCACCGGGCATATGCCCCTTTCTCCATGGATCCCTCCTCTAATGCCCCCCAAAAATGCTCCTAGTGTATGGCCCACAGGCCCTTGCTAGCACACAGGCTATGGAACTGCTCAGTTATCGCTGGTTTTTGGGACAGGATTGAATCTTTTGCATCTTCTGTTACAGGCATTCCTCTTACACGTAATCCCCTGATGCTCTTGTTCGGGCTCTTAGATGGGGGAGTGCTTGCCCTCAATTCACACCATGCGTCCCTTATGGTACAACATAGGCCTTGGCTCGCTACACTCTACATGCTGGGCAGAAGAGCTATCCTCAACAAGTGGATCTCCACCTCCCCTCCTACTCTCCACGACGTGCAGACGGAACTTGATCAGCTTCTCAGGAGGGACTTACTGGACACTCTTATATCCGCACCTTCAAATCCTCGGTCTCTCTCCAAATGGGACGCATATTTGGCCAAATTTCCAGTCCCACAGGCCCTGTTACGGGGTGTAGGAAACCTTGATGTCTCATTGGTGGGATCCTCCTCGTTGCAGGGACAGACAGCTCTCTCCCTGCAACATCCCGACTCCCCAACTTCCACAGACATTGACCAGCAGACCTGAGACGTCTTCACATTACTTCTTCTCCACCCTCTCCCATATCAGGATGATGCAACAAACACTAAAAATTTCATGGTTTACTTGCTGATGCTTGTTCATCTGGTCCACCCCTTGCACGGTCTCTAGCCAGCCCTCCTATATATACAGGACCGGTCCCTGCCTCATTGAATTTAAGAATTGTGTAGTAGCTCAGCTTCCAGAATGTTCTATCACTATCTGCCTTGCCTCGAGAACTAGTTCCATACGTTTCTGTAGCCACATATGTTCGTATTTGTCCTCTTTTCCCTTTCTCTCCCCTCCCCTCCAGTCATTCCTTCCTGTTCCCCCCCCCCTACCTTCCATACCTACCCTCTACACACCTATTCCCCTCCTACCTCCCCCTACCACCCCCCCCCACCCCACCTTATTGGGTCAAATCTACTGTTATTACTACTTCTATGATCGCCTTTTTGGCTTTGCCTGTTACTTTGACCGAGTATTATTTGTTGACTTTTGCATTACAGTCTATTTAATGTCTGTATCACTTGTTGAAAATTTTCAATAAATATTGTTTAAAAAAAAAAGTTAAAAAAAAAAAAAAACCCTTACCCAAGAGACCCCCTAACAAAATCCCTCCCACTTTCCCTTCCCCTCGGTATTACTTGTCTATTTTACCACCTCCCTTTCTTTTTGATGTAGCGCCCTCCTAGATGGGTGCTAGGAAAAAGCATTGTTATGCTCCATCTGCTTATCAGGGGAGCCTGATCTGTTAGTCATGCCTGTTGCATGTGTCCAGGTGTGAGTCAGTTGGTCTGAGGGAGTGTCCCCACTGCATCCAATAGGGGAGCCTGTTGGACAGTGAAGGAACGCTGGCCAGTGGCAAACGGGCTTTTGTGGCAGTTCCAGTGGGAGGGCACTACCGCAGTGCATCCTGGGATTGACCATAAAAGCCAAGGGCACATGTGACAGGGTGTCTTTGGTGGGAAGCAGAGTCCCAGGAGGAGGGTGACGGCTGTCTCTCCTCCTGCTGTCTGAGGGAAGTGGTCACTGGCAGTCGGCCTAGTGAGCCAGGTGTGGAGCTGAGCCTAAAGGATCCTGGAAAGCTCATGGTGAAGCTGCTGGCAGAGTCCTCTGGGAAAAGCAGTGTCCGTGAGTACTTGCCAAAGGGTCCACCCAGGAAGGGGGACCACTCCAGAGAAATCATAAGCTAGAAGGTCAGCTCACACAGTATGCAAGAGTAAAGGGGGTGCCAAGTAGAATCCTGAAGAGTAGGGGTAAAGGGGGTGCCCAGTGGAGCCCTGAAGAGAAATTCACTATACAGTTTGCTTATCAAATACTTTACTACAGTGGCAAGGTGAAGCAGCGGCCTTGCCACACTCAACATAGTTAGAAGTCCTAAAAGTTTGCATAGTTCATTCAGTTGGATTATCCCAATCATCTCCAAGTTCTAAAATAAAACCAACAAAAAAACACATCCCCTGGACTGTTTTCTGACTGAGCCAAGCGCTTAAAGTACTTTGAATTGCTAAGTTGTTGCTATGGGTAACCCAGGGGAACCCGTTTTAAGCAGCTCCCCAGGGAGTAGTGCTACATTAATCTACCCATATTCCACCCTCAAACCCTAATCCACAGGTGTCAAACACAGAATGCGCCCCCCCCAGGCCATTTCTTGTGCTCCTTGCATCTCTCCTGCAGCTGCAGCACCCCCCTTGTCTCTGTCCCCACATTGTCTCAGTGGTCGGCAGCAGAGGGGAGAAAACTCCTTTGCCAGATCCAGCGCTTCTCTGTGCAGCTGCAGAAAGGCTCGTCTTTGATCCCCCCCCCCCATCTCAGCAGTCCGCAGCAGAGAGGAGGGCAGAACTCCTACTACAGATCCTGCACCTCTCTGTGCAGCCGCAGCACCACCTTGTCTCTACCTCCCCTGGTCTCAGCATTCAGCAGAATCTGGAAGCTGACTCCTGCCCTCCTCTGGTCCTCCTTCTGATGGTGGGGGGCTCTTGACAACTCATGTAAGGGGGTAAGGGGGCGTGGGGTGCTCTGGACATCTAATCTTACAGATATAACCAGCCCTTTGAGGGCAACCATAATGATGATGTGGCCCATGATGAAATTTAGTTTGACACCTCTGCCCTAATCTATCCAGATTTCTAAATATTTACTTGTCTTCTTGAACTCTGCCCAGGTAACCCATTTATTTGAGAAACTCCCCGTCTGGTCTTCCTCTCTGCCTCCCAGGTATTCCATATTGTAGATATATTCAACTCTTTTACACCAATCTCTAATTGTAGGACTTTTAAGTTCTAGCCATTTTCTTGGAATTGTCCCCTTTGCTGCGTTCTATAAGTTAGGGACTATCGTGCTTTTATAGTTTTTTTTAGCAGTTTTTTTGATCATTGGAAGTGATTGGTAACCTGTACCCAGCACATGATGAGGCTGTAAAAATCTTTGAGTAGCTGCGCTAACCTCTATGTGAATACATTCTATTATCCTACATAATCGCTACACCACTAGTGATATACAGTATCTCACAAAAGTATTCACACCTGAAACCTTGCAACACTAACGAGTCACATGAGGAAAAATGGCTAATTGGGCCCAATTTGGACATTTTCACTTAGGGGTGTACTCACTTCTGTTGCCAGCGGTTTAGACATTAATGGCTGTGTGTTGAGTTATTTTGAGGAGACAGCAAATTTACACTGTTATACAAGCTGTACACTCACTACTTTACATTGTAGCAAAGTCTCATTTCTTCAGTGTTGTCACATGAAAAGATAGAATAAAATATTTACAAAACTGTGAGGGGTGTACTCACTTTTGTGAGATACTGTATATCACTAGGGAATGCTTTAGGAACATATTAAGCAAAGGCATCTTGCAGTGCATTCCTATGGGAAATAAATTTAGAAGAGACAAAGTCAAACCTGGCTGACTAAACCGTAGCGTTAAAAAACTTATTAGGGGAAAAAGATTGGCCTTCAGGAAATATAAATCAGAGGGCACAGTATCGGCTTTCGAGCAATACAAGGAGGCAAATAAGAAGTGTAAACACGAAATCAAGATGGCTAAAATAGACTTTGAGAGACAAATAGCAGAGGATAGTAAAAAAAACCCAAAGAAATTCTTTAAGTATATCAACAGCAAAAAAACTGGGGCAGAGCATATTGCACACATAATTAACGATGATGGGAGGATGGTTACGGAGGACACTGAAAAAGCAACCGTGCTGAATGCTTTTTTCTCGTCAGTATTTACACAGGAAACGGAGGGGTACACTGACCATGACGGTATGGTTAGTAGTAATACACAGGACTTGCCACTATGGCTAACAGAGGGTGAAATCAGGGAAATGCTGGACAAACTTAAGACAAACAAATCACCAGGCCCGGATGGCGTACATCCGAGAGTACTCAAGGAACTCAGTAAGTTTATATCCAGACCACTGTTCCTGATCTTTGCGGACAGTATTAGAACAGGAGATGTACCAGGGGAGTGGAGGAAAGCAAACGTGATTCCGATATTCAAAAAGGGTCAGAGGCATATACCGGGAAATAATCGGCCGGTCAGTCTGACATCAGTAGTATGTAAACTTCTGGAGGGGATGATAAGGGACTATATCGTGGAGTTTGCTAAGGACAACAGCATCATCAGTAGTAACCAGCACGGGTTTACAAATGGGCGCTCTTGTCAAACCAATCTCTTAACATTCTACGAGGAGGTGAGCTGTGAGCTAGATAGGGGCAGACCAGTGGATGTGGTGTACCTAGATTTCGCTAAGGCGTTTGATACAGTTCCCCACAAGCGCTTAATTTATAAAATAAGGTCTGCAGGTATCGACAGCAGGGTTTGCTCTTGGATACGGAACTGGCTAAAAGGGCGTATCCAAAGGGTGGTAATAAACAGCGCATACTCAGACTGGTCTGAGGTAGTAAGCGGGGTCCCCCAAGGCTCAGTCCTAGGACCAACCTTGTTCAATTTATTCATAAACAGCATTTAGGACGGGATCAATAGTTCGATATCAGTTTTTGCTGATGACACAAAATTAGGCAGGGCAATAACAGCACAGCATGAAGCAGATATGAGCAACGACTTGGCAAATGAGGTTTAACGTGGAGAAGTGTAAGGTTTTGCACTTGGGGACTAGAAACATTAAAGCACAATACACGTTAGGAGGGGAACCCTTGGGGGAATCAAAATTGGAGAAGGATCTGGGAGTCTTGGTTGATGATAGACTAGGCAACAGCTTGCAATGTCAAGCGGCGGCTACCAAGGCTAGCAGATTATTAGCATGCATAAAGAAAGGGATGTATTCCAGAGATAAGACTATAATCCTTCCACTTTATAAAACTCTGGTCCGAACGCATCTGGAGTATTCTGTCCAGTTCTGGTCGCCAGTCCTCAGAAGGGATGTGTTGGATCTGGAGAGAGTCCAGAGAAGGGCAACTAAACTAATTAGGGGACTGGAGGACCTTGATTATGAAGAGCGTCTCCAATCGCTTGATTTATTCTCCCTGGAGAAGAGACGCCTGAGGGGGGACATGATAGCAATTTTTAAATATCTCAATGGGGATCTCAGCTTAGAAAAAATGCTGTTCAGTCGAAGGGATTGCATGAGGACTCAGGGGCACACAATGCGATTAGAGGAGAAGCGTTTTAACCTCAGGCAACGTGGGGGGTTCTTTACTGTTAGGGCTACAAGATTGTGGAATTCTCTACCACAAGAGGTGGTTTCTGCGGGTAGTATGGTGGCTTTCAAAAGACTATTAGACGTACATCTCAAGGATCAGAACATTCAGGGGTATGAGAGATGATTACGGCCACACACACCTACACAGGTTGAACTGGATGGACTATTGTCTTTATTCAACCTCACCTACTATGTAACTATATGTAACTAGTGGTGTAGCGATTATGTAGGATAATAGAATTTATTCACATAAAGGTTATCGCAGCTACTCAAAGATTTACAGCCTCATCATGTGCTAGGTACAGGTTTCCAATCACTTCCAATGATCAAAAAACTGTATAAAAGCACGATAGTAATAAATATTAATTTATATAATATTTATTTATAAAATATTTACAAAACTTTGAGGGGTGTACTCACTTTTGTGAGATACTGTATATACCTTAATTTTTTTTAACCTGCATTCAGTGCCAAAATTGAAAAGCACAAACTAATAGATACAAAAAAAAAAAAAAAAAAGATAATAGATATATATGTATATAAATATATATCTAGATATAGATATATTTGCATGCTCCTCAGTCCCAAATATAGACTTAGCATTTAACCCCAGCAGGCATTGGCCATTCATCCTTTATATATATATTAACTCTGCTTATATCAATAAAGTCAAATTGAGGGTCATGTTTAATAAACAGCTTATTTACAGCTGGATATAGCGAGGATTTGTCCGTCTCTTGGGTACGTATGATGCTGGGAGAAAAGAGAGGTGGTTTCTGAAATGCAATAAGCCCAAGTTACTAAATAATGTCATTTCTCTTAGGAGTCAGGCAGATATCACACGGATAAATGGCGGTGACATAATGAATATAATATTGTGAACTAAGCCCTAATGACTCAAACAGCAATTACTCCTGGCCTTATTTATGGATTGGTATTAAAGAGGAATGGACCTCCTGTAATATTGCAATAAATAAAAAATAGACTTCACACTGCAACTGCTGGTAACACTGACTAATCTCCAAATTCTTTATGACATGGAAATAGATATAGATAAAACATCAGCCGATGCTGAGACATAAATTAACCCATTGCATGCTGGGGGATACCCTTCTCCTGGTGAAGTTCAGACTAGTGGTCGACTGATATCGTTTTTTTAGTTCCGATACTGATATTTTGGTCATCGGATATCGGTATCTGCCGATATTTTCGGACATTTAATTTTTTTTTTTTTTTTTTTTTACAGGTACTAAAAGACCCCAAACCCCTCCTCTGCACTTAAAAGCATTCAAAACACCAAGTTTTGAATGCTAGCATTTTTTTAACTTGCTGCCGACATCACTTCCGGGTTTTTTACATGGAGACCCGATCAGAGCCGAATGCGGCTTTGATCAGGTCTTCTCTTCAGCGGCCGTGCAGGTAGGATGCCCGGGTCTCCCGGTGGGTAGGGAGACCCAAGCGAGCCTCTGAAGGTGGCGGGAGGGGGGAACGTCCCTTCCCGCTCCTTGTAATGACAGCCGAGCGGCTTCTCAGCCACATCGGTTGTCATTAAAAGACAGCCGACCGTCGGCTATGGACGCTAGTACTGGGGTGGTGCCTCTAGCTGCAGGCATCACTCCGGTACAAGCACTTTCCCGAAATATCGGCAATATCGGTAACCTCAGGTATATTGGCATTGCCGATAATCGGTCGATCCCTAGTTCAGACCATGCTAAATTATTTTTTCTGCTTATGCAAAGAAAGGCAAATTAAAAAGTTAATTCAATATGGCCTGTGTTATAGACCGGTGTTTCTCAACCAGGGTGCTGCAGCTCCTTAGAGTGACGTCTGGGGTTCCCCAAAGGTGTTATGAGCATGGGACTCGGTTTTCCCTGAATCAGCATCATGAGTATCCATGGTGCCAGTGATATAACAGCCAATGACCCTCTAGGGCCAGGGCGCATGACTTTATTCCTTGCTATAATGATGGCAGCTGGCTCACTCTCACAGCTCTTATCTAGGGTAGGTGGCATGCAGGGCCTCCCTCAGCATTCAGGAGAAGATGAAAGTATGCCCCCTTCAGACTTCCTCCACCTCCCACACTTTACAGCACTGCTGGAGCAAAAAAATAGGACTTTGATGTGAAAAAGGAACTGTGATTAGCGAGCTCTGTGATAAGGGAGTCCTGTCCTTGTGCTATACTCACACAGGTACTTATTGATGGCCCTCTGCTGCATGTGCAGCCGCTGCAGCATTGCTAATGTTGAGTTCCACCTGGTGGGCATGTCACAAATGAGGCGGTTGGTGGGCAGGTGGCATTCCCGTTGAATGTCAGCTAGCCGAGCACTGGCATTGTATTGCCACTGGAAATGGCCACAGACTTTTCAGGCCTGCCTAGAAGATCTCGTAAGCCCGGGAACCACAAAATTCAGGACATGTGCCAAGCATGGAACATGTGTCAAGTGTCCCTGTTGGAGGGTGGAGGAAAGGCTGGTGCCCTTGTTGCATACAACTATTCCTGGCAACAACCACCTCTGAGTGTGCCCCGTCAGAGCTGACAGGATCTCTGACCCAGTGTGGCTCCTGTCCCCTAGATAGACCAACTGAAGTACTGCATGGCCTCTTTTAGCCTGACTGCTTGCACAGCCTCTTGAACACCTAGGGAGCACGGCTGGTTCAGAGGACAATTCAGCAGAAGAGGCCATAAAGGAAGAAGAAGAGAAGGGGGTGGAGCAAACAGATGTGGCAGAATCACCATCCGCTTTTTGGAGGTGTGGTGGCAGAACAAGCTCAAGCATTAAACCCTGTCCTGCATCCTTCCCAACTGCCAGCAGAGTTACCCAGTGCGCCGTGAATTAAATGTAACATCCCTGAGCATGCCTGCTGGACCACGAGCCAGCTGTATTGTGAGCCTTGCTGCTGACTGCTCTGTCCAACAAGTCCAAAACATTGCTTTCTACATGATGGTACAGAGCTGGAATGGCCTTACGTAAAAATAAATTTATTTTTGAAACCTGCCACTGTGGTACAGCACATTCTGCAAATTCACGAAAGTCGGCAGAATCTACCAGATGAAAAGCAGTTGTAGTGCTAGAAATTTGGCCAAGCTAGCATTTAGATGCTGAGCATGTGGATGGCTGGGACAATATTTTTTTTTTACAGTTCAGCAACTGCGGTAGCAAAATTTGCCTGGTGATCAACAGGTGATGTACTACTAGCAGATTGGGTGCAAGTACCTGTGGCACCCATTGCTATACCATCATCCCTCTCAGTGCAGGTTTTTGAGAAGACTTGAGGTATAGTAGGGGTAGAGATTCCAGATAAGGAGCAAGGAGAAGTCAGCATTTTTTATGATGTGGGTCTTTCAGGTGCTGTTGCCAAGGAACTGCATGGCAGGTCATCATATGCCTTGTCAAACATGTGTTTCCCAAGTGGCTGGTGTTCTAGCCACGCTTGATCTGCTTCAAACAAAGATTGCAAACAGCAACGCTGTGGTCTGCTGCACATGTGTTGAAAAAAGCCCACACCAGTGAACTTTTGGAAGTCAATGGGGAGTTAGCAGCACCCTGCACCTGTGGAGCTCTGTGGTGTGATGCAATAGGGTGGCTGCCCTTAAGCCAGCCCGCCAGAGGACATCTTGCCTCGTTGTACCTTCTCCTCCCCACTTTCCTCCTCTGTTCTCTCAGGCACCCAAGCACAGTCAGTGACCTCATCATCCCCTCCCTCCTCGTGACTTGAGCAAACTTGGCAGTGTGCTGCAGCTGGGGAACATGACTGCTAGTTTCTTGTCCGTCATTGGCACCCACTCTCTCTAGGCTCACGTTACTCTCTTCCTCAGCCTGGGAACCAACATTGGAGCATTCAAATTGCTGGGCATCCTCCAACAGCATGTAACTGATGCTATGATCAAATAATTCAGGTGAATCCTCTGTGCATGATGGTGGGGCTACGGAAAGAGTAGGTGTGGACAAGGAGCCTGTGCAGTAGGCTGCTTTGGCAGCTGGGGTGGAAGGCAAACTAGTATGAGCCTGTTGTGCTCAATAACACGACCAGCACCGGAAAAAAAAGGCATGCCCCCACCTGCAGAGGATGCACCATGTCCGCCACCACCACTTTTCACTGTGGACACAGAGGATGCTTGCCCTCTTTTAGTGGCCTGTGAGCGTCTGCCTCTCCTCGTTGGCCTTTCGGACATGATGGAGATTTTTTGAGGGTATTTTTATAACTTATTTTTATAGAGTGTGGGATGAAAATAGGATGGGAAACACTGCTGATGCAGAGGAGGAATGCCTGCAATGCAGAATGGAGGAATGGAGAATTACGCCCTAAATATTTTTAGTGCTGCAAAAAAAAAAAAGGAACCCACGCAGAAGGAATAGCACCTGCTACACAGAAGGGGGGCTAGCAATTATGCCCTAAATATTATTAGTGCTGCTGCGCTACAAAAAAAAAGAAAACCACTGCTGACGCAGAAGGAATAGCACCTGCAATGCAGAAGGGGGGACAACAATAATGCCCTAAATATTATTAGTGCAGCTGCACCACAAAAAAAAAATCACTGCTGACACAGAAGGAATAGCACCTACGACACAAATGATGGAGTACTAATAATGAAGCAAAAGAACCCAATGCTGCAAAAAAAAAAAAAAAAAATTTAAATTAAAAAAATAAAAATATATCAATGAAAAGAAAAAAAAAAGTGGGTGACACAGACGTGTTGTATACACCAACACTTCAGTGGTATCACTACACTTTTGTTACACAAGAATCACAGTGCAGCACTACACTACACTGACTGCACTAAACTGATTGAACACACAATCCAATGACTACCCTCCCAAATCTACACTACACAGGGCTGCCGTGTAAACAGCCTTATACAGTGTAGGTCATGGACTTAGCCCCTGAGCCATGATTGGCAAAAGGCACCCTGCCTTTGGCCATTCATGGCTCTGACAGGACATTGTGCTGTGATTGACCAAAGCATACAGGTCAGGTGGATGCTTTGGCCAATCACCAGCAATGAATGCACTGCGAGATAACACCTGATGTTCAAGTCGAAAGTACGTTTGACTAAAAACATAAAGCCCATCCCTAGTCCTTGTTAGGTAAGGGTGCATTAGCATAGAAGAAAAAGTGAGTGATGCAGTATATTACAAATGCTCCTCACTGGCTGTTTCTCACTGGCTGTTTCTCAGTGACGATAAACTAGCCAAAAAATAGACTCATTCTTACTTTTTTGCCCTGGGTGACCATTATCATTATATCAGATAGTGATGGGAAATCCAAAACTATCACAGGTGTCACTGAAACAGGAGGTGGGGAGAAATCTTCTGTTGTGGACACCTATCCGGTTGACTGCTGTCTAGAAGAGGGAGAGATTTCCATTTCCCATTGTATCTACAGGACAGAAAGAGAAGGGAAATCTTTCAAATGGCACACAGAAAAAGAAATTGATAGAGGTTCTAACCATTCTTTACTACACTAAAAGCTTAGCCTAGGTAAAATTAACATCCCTGTCATGACCAGGATCTGAACCCACAAACTCTGCTGCAACCGGCAGTAGCTCTCACTATACCACTTGAGATGCTAGACAGCCGACTGTCTGAACCCTTGGCTAATCTTGCCTTTACCTTGTTTTTGATGAACATTGAACTCCTTACTCCTCCCATGAACTTCCCATTTAAGCCATACCTTTGCACTTCCTGTTTGCCAGCTTATTGTTCTCTCTTCAGCGAATGTCTTGCTCCTTTGTGTAAAAAAAATGTCTTATGTCAACTACTACTCCTTACTGACCTTTAACTTGTTCCTCGACTACACTTCCACTTGTTCCCAACCTGAAACCACTTGTTACCGACCTTTGGCTTGTTTACAGACTTTGCTTCTGCTTGATTCCCACCTTTTATATCTGCTTTTGGACCCTCGCTTGCTCACCTCCCAATGGGGAAATCCTGAGGACCTTGATCTGCTACTAACATGCAGCAAAACACATCTCCACCATCAGGAGCTCTGGTGAATACTAATTGGTGCTTAGACCCCGCACCTTGGATGAGCCTGTGTCACCCACCAGGGTGACATGCTTGTATACCTATCCTGTTGGTCGGTTGGAACCTCTCTACTGCTGTTGCAACTGGTCTCCTAGCCTGACCCCTGACTGTGACAAACCCTCTGCCTCAAAGGCTCCTGGAACACCATGCATCCCAGGATTCTTTGGAGCAATCTCTAGCACACTGGGCATGAGCAGCTGTGTATCGCTGGGGCCAGGCTGGAAGTACCAGCAACAAAAAACACAGAAAAAATTGTGCGCTTAGTGCAAAAGAAATAATGCAGCAACCTATATTCAGGACACAAGTTAATCAAAAAAAAAAATCAAAAAGGTGTGCCAAAATAATATCTCTGTAGTGATCAATAAAGAAGTGATATGTGTGAAAAAAAAATTAAAATGAAACCTTAATAAACAAATCTGTTATGTGATTGTTATTGAACTATTCATGTGATGCACTTTGCTTATTAATGTTTAATATGAGTTATTTTTTAATACGTATAACTTGGTATTTTTTTTTTTTTTTCAAATTATATCTTTATTCCTTTAAATTCAGTTACATAGCAGTTAATACATTCTAACTTCCAAAATTATAATATACAAAACATCTTTCTTAATATTCTATAACTGAACCCAAATCTCCCATTTTTCCTTATCTTTTCCCTCTCTCCCCTTCCCCCCTCTCCTCCGAGGTCCTAACAACAAAAAAAAAAAAAAAAAAAAAAAAAGAAGGGATAGTTAATACTCTGTTATTCTAATTTATCTATTTTCTGTATGCTAATGGGCTGGTTCTTGCTCTATGATTACAGATTGGCCTTCCTCTGAATTAGTATAATCTTTCCACTGTTTCCATTTCTTCTCATATTTATCCGTTTGTTGGCGGGCTGATAGAACCAGTTTCTCCAGATTGCTCAGTCTCTCTCCATCTAAGGGGTATACATATCTTTGCTGCATTTACTAGATGGGGCATAATAGATTTTCTATAATTTTGCACCGGTTTACTGGGGGCGTGGAGCAGAAAGAGAGATGGTTCTTTAAGAAAGTTGCATTTCATAATCTTCTGTATTGTCCTCCAAATCTGTTCCCAAAACACTTCTAGTTCAGGACATGTCCAGAATATATGAAGCATTGTCCCTCTCCCTGCTCCACATCTCCAGCAGCGGTCGGTATTTGCTACAGAAATTTTATTCAATTTAGCTGGGGTATAATACCATCTGGTAAAGATCTTATAATTCAGTTCTTGAATTCTAACACACATTGAAGTTGAAAATACTGACTTAATAATTTGATTTTCTTGTTCTATTGAAAATATGGTACCCATTTCCCTTTCCCATTCCCTCAGGAACGGAAGTTTTCGCCGTTCTGCTGATGTCATTATCAGGGAGTACAATTTTGATATAGTATGTTCCAAAATCCCATTCTGGATACATATTTTTTCAAAAGGTAATACAGTTTTGTCCCCCTGAGAGGGCATCTGCAACGTCCCTAGAAAGTGGCGTAATTGAAATGCTCTCCATAAATCTAGGCCAAAATGGCCTGAGACGCTTGTTAGTTCCTCCATGGTTACCCATCCTGTCTCTGAGATGAAATCTGATATCTGAAATATTCCTCTCTCTGCTAATATCTTAAATTTCTTATCCTGATATCCTATCTCAAAGTGGGGGTTGCCCAAGACTGGATACAGAATGGAATTCTCCCGTATGAGTTTTTCCTGTTTGAATATTTTCGCGCATATTTTAATTGTGTTTCCTATAATAGGATGATTCTTCATGGATGCTGGTATAGTTTTATAGCACCCTGGAGCTCTTTTCAGTAAGATCTCACATTGTGCCTGCTCTAAGTTTGGCCATGTCTTATATTTCCCATGACGGCACCAATCGATCACTCTTCCCAGTTGAATAGCTTGGTAGTATTTCCTCATGTTCGGAACTGCCAGACCCCCCTCTGATTTTGATTTAATTAGATATTTTTTCCCTATTCTCGGACGTTTTGATTTCCAGATGAAATTCATTATCATGGTTTCGATCTGTGACAGGAATCGAGATGGGATATGGATGGGAAGTGCCTGGAACATGTATAGAAATTTTGGTAGTACACTCATTTTGACTATATTGCACCTGCCGATCCATGAATACATTCCCCCTTTCATTTTTTGCAATAATAGGTTTATTGATTTTAGTAAAGGGTTGAAATTTAAGCTAAATAGTTGCGTTATTTTTGGTGTAATCCGTGTCCCAAGATATTTTAGGGCCTTCTTTGTCCAATTCAACTTAAAATTTACATATAATTGTTGTTGAAGTGCCTCTGACAGTTCTATTCCCATTGTTTCGGACTTAATGAAGTTTATCTTCAAATTCGATTGAGTACCGTATCTCTCCAATTCATATAACAAATTGGGAAGTGATATAGTTGGATTTGTAATCGAAAATAGGACATCATCCGCGTACGCTGATATTTTATATTGGTCCTTCCCCACTTTGATACCTGAGATATCAGGATTCATGCGAATTTTGCAGAGAAAGGGCTCCAGTGACAATACGAACAGGAGTGGAGACAGGGGGCACCCCTGTCTTGTACCATTTACAATTAAGAATTCTGAGGAGAGAACTCCATTTACCTTCACTCTAGCGGATGGAATTGAGTAAATCTGTTTTATCCATTTTAGCATTTTCTCTCCTATTCCTATATAGCGTAGGACAACAAACATATACTCCCACCTAACCCTGTCGAACGCTTTCTCTGCGTCAGTATTAAGCAGGACCGTTGGTATCTTATTCTGATGTATTATGTGTATTAGGTTCAGTAACTTGGTCGTGTTGTCCCTTGCCTCTCGGGTTGGGACAAATCCAACCTGATCTAAATGGATCAATTTTGTCAGGTATTTCTGTAATCTTACTGCTATAATCTTTGCAAAAATTTTGAAATCAGTATTCAGCAATGAAATTGGTCTGTAGCTTTTACAGGAGGAAGGGTCTTTCCCTTCTTTAGGGATTACCGTTATATGAGCATGTATGGTTTCTTTGGGGATACTATTCCCTGCACCCCATGCGTTAAACATATCTCTCATGAATTCTTTCAGGTGTGGGATTAACTTTTTATAATAGTGTATAGTAAATCCGTCAGGGCCAGGTGCCTTCCCTACTTTGATATTTTTAATAGTTTCCATTATCTCCGCTGCTGTAATTGGGGATTCAAGAATCTTACTCTCCTCTTCTGACAATTGGGACATTTGTGAAGTTTGTACATATTCCTCCAGCTGCGTATGTGGAACTATCTGGGTTTTTAAATTATATAGGGTTTCATAATACTTTTTGAATTCTTGAGTTATCTGTTTAGGATAGGTGAATTTCTGTCCTGCATCATTTACTATGTGTGGTATATAAGATGTCAGGTTTTGGTCTCTAAGCGATCTTGCCAATAGCCTTCCACATTTGTCCCCTGATTCATAGATATTTTTTTTAGTTTTCTGAATTGCAGCTTTGGCTCTGAAAGATAGGAGTTCATTAATATCCCTTCTTATTCTTAAAAGTTCTGCCTTTCCCTCTATTGTCGGTGCGTGCTTGTGTTTTGCTTCTGCTTTATGTAAGGATTGGAGTAAGTGGTTTAATTGTTTATTTCGTTGTTTTTTGATCCTAGACCCATGTTTGATTAATATCCCGCGTATGACTGCTTTGTGAGTTTCCCATATTATACCTGGATCTGAGTCTTCCGTGGTATTAATCAGAAAAAAGAATTCTATTTCTGATTCTACCTCTACCATAGTCTCTCGGTCCTGTAAAAGACTTTCGTTCAATCTCCAAGTTGTTTCTCTCCTTTCTCTTTTGTTTGGTAACTCATAAGTTATTATAATTGGGGCATGGTCGGACCAAGTCACTGAACCCATCTTTATATCTTTTATAGCGTGTAGTTGACTGTGTGGAATTAGAAAATAATCTATGCGGGAGTATTGTTGATGTAGGGAGGAATAAAATGAGTAGTCTCTTTCTCCTGGGTGTCTAAGACGCCATGCGTCTATTAATTGCCCTTCCTGTAATATTTTGGCAAACTTTTTTTGTACCCTAGCAGGGATTGAGGATACTCCCCGTGATGTATCCTCTGATGGAATCAGAGGAATGTTCAAATCTCCCCCTATTATTACTTGTCCTTCTCTAAACTCATTGAGTATATCCATCCCTCTACCCAGGAATCCATCTTGTTTTGTGTTTGGGACATACATGTTGACCAATGTAACTACGGTCTCCCGTATAGTCCCTTTTATAAATAAATAACGACCATTTGGGTCATTCAAGATTTGCTTACATTTCCAGGGCAGATTCCTTGATATCAGGATGGATACACCCTTTGATTTTGCCTCCGAGTTAGTTGCGTGGTAGACTATAGGGAAAAAATTATTGCCTAGCCTTGGGCATTTATCCTCTCTGAAATGTGTCTCCTGTACCATAGCTATATCCACCTTTGATCTTTTCAAGTCATCTAATAAGATTTTCCTTTTTTCAGGCACATTAAGGCCCTTTGCATTAATAGATAAAATTCGTATGTTTTCCATTGTATTAACAGAAAGAAAAAAAAGGAAAAAAGTATAACTTGGTATTGATCACTATAGAGATATTGGTTTTGCGCACCTTTTAGATTAATTATTTAAAGCGGTAGTATCATCATTTTTACAACTTTGCATAATCTAAATCATCTGTGTCCGTATTATATTACTAACCTTTTACCCTGCCTGTCACTTCAGCCGTTCCCCTTCTATTTACATCGCTGCAGTCAATTACGTCACTCGCGCATGCTCATTGTAACCCTATTTTCCGGCAAGATAATGAGCTTGTTAGGAAAGGTGTTGAGGATATTAAACCAAGTAAAACAAACTGAACACTAGCAGCACTACAATACACAGGTCTATTGTATAAAACAATGTCCTTAAAGACTCATATGATATGTGTGTATACAGTCCATGCAGTGATAAACTGGCACAATCCGTCCACCAGGGCAGGGGAGTGAGGGGTCCTGTCTACTCTCCCAAAATTCAAGCCCACTCCAGTGCTCCCCCCCTTAGATTGAACACTCACCAGAAACTGGTGAATATAGAGCCTTCAATGAGGACCACCAATCAGCGGGTATATAGATCACTGCTGGGCTGCTCCTTCCTCCAACTTTTCCTCAGTTCAAAAATTCATGTAATCGAACAAAGTGGGGGCAACAATAGTGTAATTCCGTAACACTTTATTAAGATCACACACAATGCAAACCCCTCTCCCCTCCAAATGGCTACTTACAAGAGGGCATTGGAGTGCAGGCATAAAGCTCAAAATATGTACACCTGATGACCATTCCAAACCATTCCTGTAGCAAATAGGAATAACGGATGATATCCAGTGTGGAAGGTATAGCGACCGCACACATCGGCTCTGACGTTTCGTCCACTTGACTTCTTCTGAGAGCCCCAGAAGGCTCCGGGGCCCCGGGGCTCTCAGAAGAAGTCAAGTGGACGAAACGTCAGAGCCGATGTGTGCGGTCGCTATACCTTCCACACTGGATATCATCCGTTATTCCTATTTGCTACAGGAATGGTTTGGAATGGTCATCAGGTGTACATATTTTGAGCTTTATGCTTGCACTCCAATGCCCTCTTGTAAGTAGCCATTTGGAGGGGAGAGGGGTTTGCATTGTGTGTGATCTTAATAAAGTGTTACGGAATTACACTATTGTTGCCCCCACTTTGTTCGATTACATGAATTCTTGAACTGAGGAAAAGTTGGAGGAAGGAGCAGCCCAGCAGTGATCTATATACCCGCTGATTGGTGGTCCTCATTGAAGGCTCTATATTCACCAGTTTCTGGTGAGTGTTCAATCTAAGGGGGGGAGCACTGGAGTGGGCTTGAATTTTGGGAGAGTAGACAGGACCCCTCACTCCCCTGCCCTGGTGGACGGATTGTGCCAGTTTATCACTGCATGGACTGTATACACACATATCATATGAGTCTTTAAGGACATTGTTTTATACAATAGACCTGTGTATTGTAGCGCTGCTAGTGTTCAGTTTGTTTTACTTGGTTTAATATCCTCAACACCTTTCCTAACATTTCTTTGTGTATAGCAGCTGCTTTGAGACTGTGCGTCTTTTATAATTTATTATTTGTTGCCACTTATCTTTCATTTGATCACTGTGCGCGGGGTGAGTTATTATATGAGACTGACTCTTCGGTCATACATTATTTAACTCTTGGTTTTGCAAGATAATGAGCTTGCCGGAATAATGCAGGGTCTATTGCGGGGCTGCGTCATTTCCTCTGCTAGACGTCAGCCCCGTGCTCCAGCGAGACTCCGACCTTCCCTCATTAAAAAAAATTCTCCACATGATCGTGGAGAAGGGGGGGGGGGAGCAATTGTGCATAAGGGCTACAGTGGACAGCCTCCTATTGGCTGTCCAAATGGTGAATGAAACCAAAACGAGGCTTGCTTTCGGTGTCTACTGCGCATGTGCGGGATTTACGAACAGTACACATACTGTGGGCGGAAATACCACACCGATGAGCAGCCGAAAACCACAGCAAGGATGGCGGCGCTCAACATCCCAAAAAAAAGACCCGAAAAAATCAAATTATACAGGTAAGGAAAACTGCTAAATTGATTGCTTTCATTATATTTCATTGAACATTACATGTTAATGGTGTTGATTGAATTTTCAGATATGCAATGACTGAGTTTACTACCGCTTTAAGTGCCTGGAATAGACAGCTGGCCTCCCAATGACATAAGAAGAGAATATGTTGGTATCGACGGCTGCCACCAATCTGTGATGAGAAGATAAGCTTATGTGTTACCCTCAAAGCTTACACCTGACTGGGGTGATAGGGCCACCTAAGCCAAAAAAGGCCAAAGGGCAGGCAGAGAACTTTCCACAGGAGCAAAGGGAAGACAATACTGATAAAAAAAATAAATAAAACAAGTTTAAAAACACCAGACATGCCTGTTCTCATCGAATGCTGGCATGAGACCCAGCATGGAGAGGCAGGTTATAGGGTAGGGGGGCAGGCAGATGGTACATCCTCCATGTTTCCCTCCTTGTTGGGCACTTAGTGTGAGTCAAATAGGAGGCCTACCATGGGGTGGGTTCTTCTGGGCTATGCTAGGCACTTTGGAAAGGGTCACTGCCTCTCACATGGGGTACCTTTACTTGAACAGACGACTCACATTTAGGAGGGACAATCAGCGCTGATGCCCTCTCCACCTGTCCAGTGTATCTCCACTACCTCACTTCCAGTAATAGAATGGGGTCCCGCCATGCATCTAGTGCGGACTCTATGCCTGCACTTAACTTCTTCTCTTGCGCACCTGTGCCCAGGATGGGGACCTCCGTGGTGCCGATTTGCTCCCATTGCTATAGAAACAGACCTGCTCATAGCAAGAGTGCCAACAACAACTCTAAGAAGCTATCCCACCTGCCACATGCACTCGCTTATGACGGGCTGCAAGAGAAACCTTTATTACCCTTGGTAACCACTTGTATTTTCACAGTGCAATAACTCTTACACTAATGCCTTCATACCCCAATGTGCTTAACTGACCCAAGCTGTAGACTATGTATGCTGATTACTTGCATTACACCCCTTTAGTAACTTCAGACCAAGCCACAGGCAAAGTTTCAAAACTCAAATAACATAAACATGACAATAAAACAAAGGCAACAGTTTTTCCCTAACCTAACCCCTAACTCAGGCAAGAGTCCATAACTGGTTGAGTCCATCTTGGCAGTATTCAGCAGCAGGTGTCCTTCAGGGTGGACTGCAGGTCCCAGCAATCACCCTACACGTAGAAGGTTCCTAGAAGCAGATAAAGCTCTCTCTTGCAGCTGCAGCAGCTCTGTGAAGTGCTAGCGATTACATGCTGGGTGTTGTCTGTGTCTCTTCCAATGCAGACTGTCTCTGTCTGGGAAGAGCCCTCCCCCCATTTATTAACAACGCAGGAAGAGAGGCCGAGCTGTGCAAAACATGTGAGAAATTAGGTTACTTGTTTGACTACCGGCTGGGGAAGCAGCTATCTCTCTAACCAACATTTCAACCTGCTTACAAGGTTACACCAGACAATGCTGGTGCAGCAAAGACCCCAGACCGAGGCTGGCTGTTTGATCCCAGGTTCCATACCCTGATAGGCACATGGCAGCCAGGCACATGGTAGTTCACAGTCACTTACATCAGTGGTCCTCAACCCTGGCCTACAGGGCCCACTAACAGGCCAGATTTTCAAGATAACTGAAATACATCCCAGGTGATATAATTTGCTGCTCAGTGATTGCAGTACTCTAGTCTGCATCTCCCCAAGGTAATACCTAAAATCTGGCCTGTTAGTGGGCCCTGTAGGCCAGGGTTGAGGACCACTGACTTACATCATAAAAATGGCTGTGCATGTGTTTTTGCAATTTATTTTCTGGTTTAACATGGGTAGGGTTTGCGTGAGCCTTGGGATACTCCAAAACTAGCATAAATGTAAAAGAGGAAACTTGTAACTAATCTGCTTCTTCTGGGTGCAACATTCCTCTTGAATTCAGAATTTAAAAGAACTGCCACCTCTTGTCTTGTATAACCTGAGTCAAGAAAACTGTAGTGATCTCTCCCAGAGGTGGCAAGACTCTAGGATCCCTGAGGCTACTACTCACTGTGCCCTGGGTACTGTAATGCTTCCTGTAGTACGAGCCAGTCTTTGTATTGGATGACTCCAGCCTGTGTCCCTGGCAATGCTTCCTGCACTATCTCAGGGTGCTCTGGATGAGGGTCCCCGAGCTGTAGCTGGTGCTGGAACCCAAAAAGGTTTTCTTTGGCCTTGTAGCTGACAGCCCACAGGGGCCTTAGCCCTCAGGCTGGGTCTTCTTCCCTCAGGAACATACTGCTTTCAGACCCCCTCTTGGTCACTCTCCTTACCAGGGATTGACTGAAGTTGTATGAACATTCAGGCCAGGGTCTGCCTCTCCCACCCATTATATTCCAGAATTCAGTGGAATGCAAGGGGAAGTAGTTGACCATGCACCAGCAGAACTCGGAACAGCCAAAAGCAATTAAGTACTGCTCCCCTGCTACAGGGAAGCCAAATACTAAATTTACCTCCTAAATTTTACCTCCTAAATTTACCTTTAAAGCGGAGTTCCGGGCACAGAAGTCATTTTTTAATAAACATACCCCCGGGACAGTCAGGGCTAGCACATTCCACAATGGCTAGCCTCTGATCTGTCCCGGTTCGCACTTACCTTTTAGAAGGAATACTTACTTATAAAATTTCTTCCACAGCGTTTCCATCTCTCTTGTGGGCAGCTGAAGGCGGCACGGTCCTCTTCTGTGTCTTCTTCCGCGTCTTCTTGTCCCAGAATGCGCCTGCACCGGCCCCTCTCGTCACTTCCAGTGCGGCGCCGCATTCCTCCACAGCTTCTGGGCATGCCCAGAAGCTGTTTAGCAGGGGAATGCGGCGTCGCCCGGAAGTGACGAGCGGGGCCGGTGCCGTCGCATTGATTCCTGGGAGCGATGACGTTCAGCTCCCAGGAATCATCGCGAGACAGGAAGTGATGGGGTGAGCCGCGGCTCCGAGGGAGGAAGTACTCTGAGGGGAGAATTTACGATCTTCAATTACAAGGTGAGTAAACAAAAAAAAAAATAACTATCCAATTCCTTTTCAGGTAATGTCGAACTAGCGGAGGGGCACAAAAAAAAAATATAGTTTTTGTGCCCGGAACTCCACTTTAACTATTGTAGCACTGCCCCCTAGAGGGCTGCAGAAAATTGCACTTTCTGGATCCCCAAGGGTTACCCGTAATAACAGTCTCTAGAAAAGTATCACTTTAGACACTTGGCTCAGACAACAAACAGTCCAGCGGATCTTGGTTTTTGTGTTTTATTTTAGAACTGGGATGGGAGAAGGGATGAGTGGGATACTCCAACTATGAACTATGCACAAATCTTGAGGACAACTGACTGTAGTGTGCGCGGTAAGGCCGCTGCTTCGCCATGCCACTGAAGTGAAGATAATAAATATGATCCTGAATTAGTTCCTCTTCAGGGTCCTGACTTGGCACCCCCTTTCTCACTTTCTATGCGTGCTAGCCCCTGTCCACTGACTCTCCACTGGAGTGGTCCCCTTCCTGGGAAGACACTTGGCAAGCTTCCCGGTACTCACGGACTTGTTTTTCCCCAAGGTTGCTCTGCCTTCAGGTTCCCCTCGTCAGTTTCCACCGGACCTCCCGACTCAGCACCACACTTCTGGCTCATTAGGCCGACCGACTGTGACCACCTTCCTCAGCAACAGGAGGAGAGACAGCGATCACCCTCCTCCTGGGACCTGGCTCCCCACCCAAAGACACCCTGTCACATGTGCCCCTGGCTTTTATAACGTATCCCAGAATGCACCACTGTTTTGCCAACCCACTGGGATAGTCATAAAAGCCTGTGTGTCACTGGCTGGGTTTCCTCCACTGTCCACCATGCTCCCTTATTGGATGCAGTGGGGACACTCCCTCAGACCAGATGAATCACACATGGACACATGCAACAGGCCTAACTACTGATCAGGCTCCCCTGATAAGCAGATGGAGCAGGCTATGGTTTACCTGCTACTCCCCTAATAAGCGGGCAGAGCAAACCATTTACACTACCTAGGACCTATCTAGGAGGGTGCTACATCATAATAGCAATCTAACCAGGAGGGTGCTACATCATAATAGCAATCTAACTAGGAGGGTGGTACACTGGATTTGCTGGTCTTATAAGTAAAGCCTCGTACACACGCAATGATTATCGGCCGACCGATCGTCCGACTTTTGTCCAAGTTGTGTTTTGTTGGTTGGAATGTGCCTAGACTGCACACGAATTTTCTCGGCCAAAAAATTCTACTTCAGAAGTGATGTCATGTGTTGGTTTGTTTTCTTTGTGTTTTTTCTTCACTGAGCATGCCCAGACTTGCTCATCAGATTTTTCCCTGTCGAAATCTGTACTGACTGCACGAAAAATCGGCCGTTGTGTTGACGGCCAACAAAAATTTTATAGTCTGCACACCAGATTTTTTTCGGCCGAAAAGTCGGAGTCGGTTGTCGGAAGCATCATACTAACAAGCCGAAAATCGGCAGATCGGACGTTGGCCGAAAATTCCCTGCCAATTTTCGATGCGTGTGTACGGGGCTTAAGTATTTCTGAAGACAACCCAACAGTCAAGGTAAAATAAAGGGCTGAGTGAAGTTCCTCTTTAAGAAATGTACTTATCTGGAGATTAGAATGACTTACTGTGTAAAACTCGAAAAAAAAAAAAACCCACCAAACCTAAAGAGTAACAAGTCATTTGTTGGCTGCTCTCCTGTAATTGTCTGCGGTGTAAGTCATAAAGAGCTTTCTCAAGTTGCACAGTTTGTCGCTGCTGGAAAGGAATAGCCGATAATTACTGTGATAGCGGGGTTTGCCAGAGGAGTTTGGTTTTTTAATAAATGGAGTCTCTAGGGCTACCTAATTATAAAGTGATTTATTTATGCATTGTTGCAGGAATGCTTCACCTAACATTTAATAAAAAAGAGCAAGTATCACTGTACACTGACATTTACAAATTCTCTCATTATCATAACAATAAAATCGGGAACAATATTTTAAGCTGAACGCTGTGAAAAAAAAAAAAAAAATGTAATGGATTATTACTTTCTGTAACTAGTGGTAAAATTGTTTTCATAAATATTACTCAGAAGTAAATTGTACTTCAGGAGATAAACTTTTTGTATATAAAATAGAATTTAGCCATTTTTATTTATTTATTTATTTTTGTAGAGGCTTCAGCAGTGAAATAATTGTAGCATTTTATGGGTGCTCGGGTCTCCCAGTGGGACGGGAGACCCGGGCAAAGCCTCGGAAGGCGACGGGAGGGGGGGGGGGTACGGGGTACGTCCCCCCCATGGTCAGTTCAATGAGATTATGCTTTAACCCCTTCACGCCTAAGCCTTTTTCTGACACTTGTTGCTAACAAGTTAGAATCAGTATTTTTTGCTAGAAAATTACTTAGAATCCCCAAACATATATATTTTTTTAGCAGAGACCCTAGAGAATAAAATGCCAATTGTTGCAATATTTTATGTCACACTGTATTTGCGCAGTCTTTCAAATGCAATTCTTTTGGAAGAAATACAATTTCATTAATTAAGAAAAAATAAATAAATAAAAGTTAGCTTAATTTTTATTATTTTTATTTTTGTATATTGTAAAAGATGATGTTATGTTGAGTAAATAGATACCTAACATGTCATGCCTTAAAATTACACACACTCGTGGAATGGCGACAAACTAAGGTACTTACAAATCTCCATAGGCGATGTGTTAAAAAATTGTAATGGTTATCTATTTAGAGTTACAGAGGAGGTCTAGTGCTAGAACTATTGCTCTCACTCTAACGATCGCAGTGATACCTCACATGTTTGGTTTGAACACTGTTTACCTTTGCAGACGCTATGTACTTATGCGTTCGCTTCTGCGCACGAGCACGGAGGAATGGGGTGCTTACATTTTTTTTTCTTATATATTTTATAGTATTTTTTTTTTATACTGTACCATTCATTTTTTATTTACTTTTTTTAACCACTTTTATTGCTGTAACAAGGAATGTAAACAGTAACAGTGACAGTAATAGGCAGTGACTGACAGGTTCTTTTTATGGAGGGATCTGAGGGTCTATAAAACCCCAAATCCCTCCTTTGCACTTAAAAGCATTCAAAACACCAAGTTTGGCTGTTTTGAATACTGTAATTTTTAAAAAATCCAGCACCTATAAGGCTCTAGTAACCGGAAGTGATGTCATGACTTTCTACATCGGGGACCCGATCAAAGCCGAATCTGGAGCGGCAGAAGGCAGCGGAAGGGGGGGGGGGGATTTTCCCTCCCGCTGCTTGTGATAATATAACGGCGGAGACGGTGCTTAGCCGCAACAGTTGTTATCACAAGAAAGCCGACCGTCCATTATAAAAAAGGGTACCTGCATCACCCCAGTACAAACCCTTGAAGGACGCAAATTTGCATTAGGTCGGCGTTAATGGATTAGGTATATTTCCACTTTTGCTTCCAAACTGGGAAAACACGTAGATCAGGGGTAGGCAATCTTTGAAAGATCTACCTACAAGGAGCGTTCAAGTCAAACCGGGACTTTTGAGTTTATGAAATAAAAGAACAAAATTTCAAGGAGTGGAAACTGCTTTTTTTTTTTTTTCAACATCCTCCCCTGCTACATTCAGGCTCCATTCACACCTGGGCGTTTTCAGCTCCAAAAACGCTCAAAAGAAACGCTTCCAAAACGCCCAACAAGTAAAACCCCATTCATTTAAATGGCCCCTGTTCACATCTGAGCGTTTTGCAAAACGCCTGTAGCTGAAAAAAGTACATGAGCTTCTTTTTGGGCTGATTACCAGTGTTTTTGATAGATGTCAATGAAAAATGCCTGAAAAAATCGCGGTAAAATCGCGGTAAAAAACGCTACGCTCAAGTGTGAATGCAGCCTTATACACTCATACCAGCGTTTTACTCAGCCTTTTTCAACCAGGGTGCCCAGGCACTTTTGCCAATGGCATCCTCAGCTAATAAGGAGGATGTCAGTCGTCTGCATAGCATCCTTGTTTGACCCTCCTCTGCCCCTCTCCATCAGCATTGGGGTCACATTAGCTAAGTGATGGAGAAAAACTGAGGTAGTACCAGTTTGTATATTTGCTTAGGAAGAATAAATCACCTCAAACTTTGGGTGTCCTACTTGGTCTTGTGGATGTTGCTGCATTATGTAAAACTAGAATAGCTTAAACATTTTAGAATGGGGTGCCTCAAGACTGTCCATAATTTTTAAAGGGCGCCTCGAGATTTTCCATAATTTTTAAAGGGTGCCTTGACTAAAAAAGGTTGAGAAACACTGGTTTAACTAATGCCTGGAAAGCTTCGGTGTAGAAAGATCTGTCAGGACGCCTGAACCATCCTAGGAGAGCCGGCTTCACTTCATCAGTGCTGAAATGCTGACCTCGAAGAAACTCTTTCTCGGTACCTGGCATGCGCTAACTTTTTGAAAATTGAAATGCTCATGAATGATTGCGTGCGTCTTTCCCACAGAAATATTTGTCTCTTGTTCAATTTCACGACATTGCACATGGTTATGCGTTGATTATCCAGGATCAGGCGTTCCACACGCTGAATGTTCACAGGAATGACTGCTGTGGGCTGAGAACCACCGCGGCCAGGATTGTCACTGACAGACATACGACCATCTTTGAAACGTTTACCCCATTCAAATGTCTTACTGCGGTTGAGCTTCTCATCACCGTACTGTGCTTGAAGTCTTTTGTAGATATCCGTGGGTTTTTCGTCTTTTTCACAAGAAACTTCATCACCACACGCTGTTCCATGGACACACTAGCACTGTTGTCTGCCATCATGAATAACGGTCTCTGGACTGGACTGCGACATATGAGCTGCCTATCAGTGATAGGACTAGAGATGGGCTTGGGTATGTTTGAGTTCGCAAGTGCCTGATCCCGCCAGGAAGAGGACACTGCAGTCTGCTAATTACAGGCAGTGAGACATTTCCCGATTCGCAGATGCACAGATTAGGAAATGTCTCACTGCCTGTGATTAGTGGACTGCAGTATCGGCTTCCTGGCGGGATTAGTCACATGCAAATTCAAACACGCTCGAGCCCATCTCTAATTTGGACACACTTGGCACTTACTACTGCATGTAGTACCACCACGCTAGCATCCCTTTTTATACCTGTAAAATTAAAAGTCCCGGTTTGACTTAAAAGTCCCAAATTTTTGATGTTTGTCTAACTTTAGGACTCTAACCCATCCTTAGACACACCACACTGGACATCTCTACTATTCTTTTCACAGATGGGCTTTTAAACTTTTTTTCATCTTACCAGTATAATACTCACCTGAAAGCCCATAGGAATCCAGGATTGGGACCCCTGCAGCATTTAAAGTGACCAGTCTCACCCCTCATGGTGATGGTACCTTTCTCCACCTGCCTTCACGGAAGGAAGCACACCTCGCCCGGCCGAGTGATTGGCATGTAAAAGCAGCCTCAGCACTATGACCCACAATAAATACTGTATTTAATTGCCCCCACTTAGGCTAACAAGGTCAGATAAATTGGATGCCACTAACTAGTAAGGGTGCAGGCTGGAGAAAGGTTCATCCAGACCCAAAGCACGCTGTAGAAGTAGGAAGAGATTGCCCAGCTGCCACACACCTTGCTCAGCTGAGTAGTTAGCAGGTAAAAGTAGCCTCAACTCGATACATCCAAGCCATGTCCCCAACATGGCTACATGGTACATCATCCAAGCCATGTCCCGAACATGGCTACATGGCTGCCCTCTAAATGTTGTTGGAACTGTGAGTGTTCCCGGTAGGGCTGCCTTCCCCCCGGAGTTATTTGTAAACTGTCTTTGCATTAACGGGGTTGTCAGGTCAACACAATAAAAACATCTCCTCCCTTCTGTAACATAACGTTATGTGCCCCTGTGTTATATAAAAAATATGCCGATCTGTACCTAAATCTCCTGGTGCTCACTTGACTCCTCAGCTCTCTCCTTTCTCTGGCTGACAGCTATAGCGGACCGGGGTTGAGCACTCCTGCTGGCGTCAGCCAAGGAGGAGGGGAAGAGAGAGGAATCTTGGGTCATACAAATTAGTTTTCTCATCTGTATTTACTATGAAATCAAAAATAAATGTGAGCTCTAAGGATAAACAATGCTTTTTTCCCAGCAGATAGGGCCACTCTCCTGCTCATCTCCTCTCCCTTTCCTTTCCTCGCTCGCCCATATCGTCTCACTTAATAGCACTACCTCATTCATATTCTGAAGAATCATCAAACCGCCGTCTGGGGATAAAAGTATTGTAGCGCTAATTTGTGGGTGGGTGTATTTTATGCCAATCCGAGCGTCCCTGAGGGACGTTTAATGTCCTGTTATATTGTCATAATTTCTGATCTCCCCCGTGGGAGAAATCACTCCTTTTCATAAAAGGCTGTGAAAATAATACCCTTAAAGCCAGTCATCTTAATTTGCTATATCTTTGCATATTTATTTAACAAGTCACTGTGCTGAGTTGATTTCTCCGAAACTGCTCTTGAGATAATTGCGCCATTAGAAATGATTCATTTGGAGCTTGTTGCTGACATTCCAGAGGAATAATTCTAACAGACATTCGTGCATATCGGCAAACTTTTGGTGCATTCTGTAACTCAAAAAGTAAACCAAGTCTAAAAGGGAAAACCCTGTAGGTGAAGAAAGAATGGAGATTTTAATGTGCCATAAGAACTTTGAATGAAAAAACTAATTATAAAAAATTAAGCATACATTTTATTAAAGACATAATGATAAAAACATCAAAAGATAATGTAACATCAAATAAGGTGTATCATATAAAGGAATGCATCCTGTAATGGGATGGATCGATGCGTTTCACCCACACTTTGGGCTTCCTCAGGAACCAGTAATGTAGCACACTTTTCCAGAGATAATATATACACCATAGATAAAAACACCACACCAAATCTCATCAGCCAAACCACGAAGCCTATGATAGTATACTAGAGAGTACACAATATATATAAAGCCTGAGGAGGGGGATCATACAAACCCCTGCATGATAATTTACCCAAACAGGAATAAATGCCGTTAGACAATCAGTGCAAATAGCACAGAGCTAAACAAGCCTCTCACTGCTAGACATCACTTATACTTGTATATCGCCATATCCAATAGAGAAAGAAAATCCATATGCAGGGGAGAGTAACATCAAACACACTTCCTGTTGGCAATCAGCTGGCCGAAACAGATTCTGTAACTCCAGAGTATATTTAGTTACTGATTTACTGTAATCCGTTGAGCTGCATATGATTGTTTTAACCTGTTCTGAGTTTACTGGCTTTAGAGTTGACTGCTTCCCCCTGTCTGTCTGGAAAGGTTCTGGAAGATAGTGGGCTGGGAAAGTCAAATCAGCATCTGAATTTTCATACAGCCCTGTCCAATCCCTGAGGAGAGATGCCCAGATGGTAGCTGGGAAGGAGCATAAATACTCCTCCTAGTCCTGAAGCAAAGGGTTTCGCAGAAGAGGAAATCCCAGCCTGAAGGGCTGCTGCCTCCCAGGCAGAGTTGCTGTGTGTCTGCTGTTCATCGAGGTCCCAGCTAGGCTAGCTGGAGGTCCTACTCTTCGTAAGAGCTGCTAGAGCTGACTGAGGGACTATTTTCTTGGGATCCAGTCTGATATCGCTGGAAAAAATGGATGCCTGGAAGATATTGGAAGGAGGTATCCAACTATCTAAGGATATTAGCGAGTACAGACTAGAGTGGGTGCTAAAGTCAGTATTGGCCAAAGGGGACATTGTGTCTGGTGTCCTGGTATAACTCAGCCCACTAATTGCTTGTGCAAGGATTCTGCTCACATTATTAGGAGGAAGATTAGTGTCCTCACGTTGCTACCAGAGTTACTGGAGTATCCCACAGTTACCCTACTCCTATCCAAGATCCAAGTTCTGCAATAAAGCATCAGAAAAGCATACCCCTAGAGTGTTCATTGAGCCAAAGCAGCCAAGTAACCCAGACATGGACGGCACTTCCGGGTTACGTCATCGGAGACCTGGTGGGACGGGAGACCCGGGCAGAGCCGCAAAAGGCGGCGGTAGGGAGGAGGGCATCCCCTTCCGCTCGCCGGGGGAACGATCGAGTGGCTCCCGAGCTGCATCAGTCTTTACCGCCTGAAAGCCGACTGCTTCCTCTAAAAGAATGGTGCCGGGATGAGGCCTCTAGCTGCAGGCATCACCCCGGTACAACCACTTATTGCAGCCGACGGAGGGCTACGTTAATTTGCGGTAAGTGGTTAATGCATGGGGGCCCCGTGATAATCTTGAATTTCATCATACTTGCCAATTATCCCGGATTTCCCGGGACAGTCACGCTTTTTTATTAGGCTGTCCCAGTATTGACAAGTCCTTGACAATGTCTCAGAACCTGTACTGTGCCCTCCTGATCCCAGTATGGGGACCTCTGAATCCACCCGTGCACTGTGCCCTCCTGACCCCTCCTTATACTGTGCCCTCCTACCTCCTCTGGCATGTTTATTGTTTAAAATCTATTTTATTGAAAGAACTAATATATATATATATATATATATATATATATATATATATATATATATATATATATTGTAACAGGAAGTCAGCTAAATCTGGGAATGTAGTCACAGGAAGGAGATACATTTCCACCTGATTTAGAAAGTCCATTAATTAATTTAGGGTGTTGGCTACAGAGCTAGCCAGCAGGAAGTTGAAAGGCCTTCACCTGTTCAGAATGAGGGAGTTAAGGCTCTATAATTTGTTCAGAGAAATTCCTATTGTTTGCTGCCTCCAGAAGCTGTGTCCTGAAGCCATGTGGGCTGGGAGCAGGAGGACAGTCAGCGTGTGCCTCCCGACAGGATGTGTGGGCCTGGGAGAAGACCCCCCGGAGTGATGTGTGCCCGGGACGGTAACCAAGGGTGAAATCGTCTCAAAGGTGAGAAGACGAACTGTTGATGTGAAAGAAACAAAGGACTGTGTTGCCCTGTGAAGCTATTATAAAAGGACTATTGAGTGTCCGCTGTAGGACAAGGAAGTCTGCCCGACGGTAGGTTGGAGACAGACACTTAGGCAGGTTCCAGTTGTGAGAAGGTAGCCGCCCACAGAGGCAAGGATTTATTTTCTGTTTTATTTTATTTTGGATGTTTTGCTGCATACAGCCTGGTGAAGAAAACACCATTTAATAAACCACACTGTTTGTTTGCAAGCACTTGTCGGCTACCTCTCTGGGAAAACGCACCCCCCAAGGGGTCATCCACACCCGCCACCGAGCTAATCCCTCACAATATATATGTATATTTGTGTGATTAACCACTTGCCTGCCGGCCACTTTCACATCCTTCCTGCCCAGGCCAATTTTCAGTGCTGTCACACTTTGAATGACAATTGCGCGGTCATGCAACATTGTACTCATATGACATTTTTATCATTTGTTTCACACAAATAGAGCTTTTTTTGGTGGTATTTAATCACTGATGGGTTTTTAATTTTTTTTAAATAAAAACCGAAAATTTTGAGAAAACATTTTTCTTCGTTTCTGTCAGAAAATTTAGTAAATAAGTAATTTTTTCGGCATCAGCGGCACTGATGGGCACTGATAGGCTGCACTGATGGGCACTGATGAAGTGGCACTGAAAAGCACGGATTAGATGGCACTGATGAGGGGGCACTAATAGGACGCACTGATAGATAGCACTGATGAGCCCTGATAGGCAGCACTGATGGACACTGATAGGCGGCCCTGATGGGCACTACTGATGGGCAGCACAGATCAGCAGGCACTGATGGGTGGCACTGATGGGCAGCACTGATGGGTGGCACTGATGGGTGGCACTGATGAGCACTGACTGGCATTACTAATGGGCTGTGGTTGGAGTCACTGATGGGCACTGATTGGGGTCATTGATGAACATTGATTATTGTCTCTAATGTGCACTGATTGGTGTCACTGATGGGCACTACTGGAGCTTTACTGTAATTATATATATATATATATATATATATATATATATATATATATATATATATATATATATATATATATATATATATAATTTTTTTTTTTTTTTTTACATTTTTTTTTAGTTTATAGATTACACAGAGAAAAACATTTATTTTTATTTTTTTAATTAGAATTAGAAAAAGATATACTTTTTCTTTAACATAAAACAACTTAACGTGGTTGTAAACTTCCATCTCTGACTTGTACCTATAGGTAATCCTATAAGGCTTACCTATAGGTACTGTAATTATCTCATATAAACTATAAAAGTATATAAATAATATATATAAAAAAATATATAAATATAAAAATATAAATAGAAAATATATAAATAATATATAAATAAGAATAAAATCTTTTTTTTTTTTTTCTTAAGATATGATTGCCAAATGAATGTCTATTTTGTTCCAAAAATGGAAATGTAAAAATGGTTCTGGTCCACAAGGGGTTTCCAGGTAGGGAAGCTGAAGTGATTAAGAAGCTTTCTGTCTTCTTGGACAGATAGGAGTCAGCATTCAGTTTCCGGTGATGTCCTCTATCGATCTCCTGACCCTGGGTTATTTTTGGACTCTCATCTCCCGAGTGGTGACCCCGGAGGTTGATAAGTCAGGGAACACATTGCCCCTCTCTCTCTATCGTTGCAACATTGATGAAGTGCCACCAACGTAACGTTCAAGATGGTGGATGCTGACAATCAGACATGGGTCACTTTCTACAGCTGACAGTCAAAAAATAAATAAAAATAAATAAAAAATACAGTATTTATTTTAGGAAGGCAGTGCCTCCATTCTTTACCGAGAACATAGACACACATGATGATAAAACTTACCAATTTCATAACGTAAAAAAAAATAATAATAATTGGACTGAAGTAAACATTTGTTAGTGTGTGTGTAAGAAAAGTATTGGAGAAATAAACAAGGAAAATTGAATTTTAAAAAATGTAAAGAATTGTACATAAATATACCATAAAAATGTCCCAATGGATTTTTTTTTATTTAAAATGGTCTTCAATCTATGATTTTGTTAACCATTTGCCGACCCCCTGCCGCAGCTATACTGCAACAGGCTGGCTCGGCTGTGCGAACCGACGTATGGTGGGTACATCGGTTCGCGGGAGCGCTCCTGGGGGAAGCCGATCCACAGAGCCGGGCACCTGCGATCGTTGCCCATGGAGAGAGAATGACGGTCTGCTGTTGTAAACACAGCTGACCGTTCTTCTCTCTGAAATGATTAGAGCACCTGTGATCCTTCTATATAGAAACACAAGTCTCTAAGATAATTTCACAAGTCCCTCCCCCATACAGTTAGAAAGCACTCCCTAGGCTCACACTTTGATCACCCCTGGGTTAACCACTTCCCTGCCAGTGTCATTATTACAGTAACCGTGCATATTATTTAGCACTGATTACCAGTGGCGGCTGTTGCTCAAAATTTTTTTTGGGGGGGGGGGCGCAAAAAGAAAAATGTGATAGGTATTGCTTCGCGCCAAAAAACGCAGTAAAAAATTGCGTGACTTTGAAGTCATGGTACAGGCATGGCACAGGTGATGGTATAGGCATGGCATAGGTAATGGTACAGGCATGGCACAGATATGGTATAGGCATAGCACAGATATGGTATAGGCATGTCACAGGTCATGGTACAGGAGATGGTATATGCCCCCTTTCAATGCAGAGACCAGCGTGCATGCCCCCTTTAATGCAGAGATCAGCGTGCGTGCCCCTTTCAATGCAATAAACACTGTGCTGTGCCCCCTTCAATGCAATGAACACTGTGCTGTGCCCCCTTCAATACAATAAACACTGTGCTGTGCCCCCTTTAATGCAATGAACACTGTGCTGTGCCCCCACAATGCAGAGTTCAGCGTGCATGCCCCCTTCAATGCAACTGTGCTGTGCCCCCTTCAATGCAATGAACAATGTGCTGTGCCCCCTTCAATGCAATAAACACTGTGCTGTGCCCCCTTCAATGCAATAAACACTGTGCTGTGCCCCCACAATGCAGAGTTCAGCGTGCATGCCCCCTTCAATGCAACTGTGCTGTGCCCCCTTCAATGCAATAAACACTGTGCTGTGCCCCCTTCAATGCAATAAACACTGTGCTGTGCCCCCTTCAATGCAATGAACACTGTGCTGTGCCCCCACAATGCAGATTTCAGGTTGCGTGCCCCCTTCAATGCAACTGTGCTGTGCCCCCTTCAAAGCAATGAACACTGTTCCGTGCCCCCATCAATGCAGAGTTCAGCGTGCGAGCCTCTTTCAATGCAGAGCGCCACAGCATTGTCCCCAATCACTGCAGAGCGCCACAGCATTGTCCCCAATCACTGCAGAGCGCCACAGCATTGTCCCCAATGATTGCAGAGTGCCACAGCATTGTACCCCAATGATTGCAGAGTGCCCACAGCATTGTACCCCAATGATTGCAGAGTGCCCACAGCATTGTACCCCAATGATTGCAGAGTGCCACAGCATTGTACCCCAGTGATTGCAGAGTGCCCACAGCATTGTACCCCAATGATTGCAGAGTGCAACAGCATTGTACCCCAATGATTGCAGAGTGCCACAGTCAGCATTGTACCCCAATGATTGCAGAGTGCCCACAGCATTGTACCCCAATGATTGCAGAGTGCCACAGAATTGTACCCCAATGATTGCAGAGTGCCCACAGCATTGTACCCCAATGATTGCAGAGTGCCACAGAATTGTACCCCAATGATTGCAGAGTGCCACAGCATTGTACCCCAATGATTGCAGAGTGCCCACAGCATTGTACCCCAATGATTGCAGAGTGCCACAGAATTGTACCCCAATGATTGCAGAGTGCCACAGCATTGTACCCCAATGATTGCAGAGTGCCACAGAATTGTACCCCAATGATTGCAGAGTGCCACAGCATTGTACCCCAATGATTGCAGAGTGTCACAGAATTGTACCCCAATGATTGCAGAGTGCCACAGCATTGTACCCCAATGATTGCAGAGTGCCCACAGCATTGTACCCCAATGATTGCAGAGTGCCCACAGCATCGTACCCCAATGATTGCAGAGTGCCCACAGCATTGTACCCCAATGATTGCAGAGTGCCACAGAATTGTACCCCAATGATCGCAGAGTGCCACAGCATTGTACCCCAATGATTGCAGAGTGCCCACAGCATTGTACCCCAATGATTGCAGAGTGCCACAGCATTGTACCCCAATGATTGCAGAGTGCCACAGCATCGTACCCCAATGATTGCAGAGTGCCCACAGCATCGTACCCCAATGATTTCAGAGTGCCCACAGCATTGTACCCCAATGATTGCAGAGTGCCCACAGCATCGTACCCCAATGATTGCAGAGTGCCCACAGCATTGTCCCCCAATCAATGCAGAGACCAGCGTGCGTGCTCCCTTCAATTTAGTGCACTTACCTGGTGGCGGCTCGGCTCCCGGCGGTGGGTTCTCCCCTCCTCGATCCTTCGTCCTCTTCTGCGGCGGCGGGAAGGTGAGCGGCTTCTCCCTCGTCCTCCGAGCGGCGGTGACGGTGAGTGACTGACGCACGCACCGGCACCGCCCCCATTGCGACGTCAGCGATCGGATGTCCTGGATGATGATTGGTCCAGGCTGGAGACTGGACCAATCACAGCCAGGATATCACGAAGGTGGGGGTGGCCAAGCGCTCTTTCCTGCGCCCAGGTTACGCCCCCAGAAGGCAGCCAATCGACGCCTTTCTGGGTCGTAAACCCCACCCCCCCTTTAGCCACCACATAGGCCGGAGAACCGATTTTTTTTTTTTCTATAACTTCATTGTTTTTTTTTGTCATTTATTTTTTTTTCCTTTTTTTTAAGGAGGGCGGCGCCCTGGCGCCCCCTATGCACGGGCCGCCACTGCTGATTACTGTAGTAATGTCACTGGTCCCACCAAAAGTGTCAAGAATGTCAGTTAGGTGTCCGATCTGTCCGCCGCAATGTTGCAATACCGCTAAAAATCGCAGATCGCCACCATTACTTGTAAAAAATAAATAGATAAAAATTACATAAATCTTTCCCCTAGTTTGTAGACGCGATAATTTTTGCGCAAACAAATCAAAATACGGTTATTGGGATTTTTTTTTACCAAAAATATGTAGCAGAATACAAATTGGCCTAAAATGATACATTTTGATTTTTACTTTTTTTTTGTTGGATATGTTAAATAGCAGAATTGGAAAAATAGTTTTTCTTTTTTTTTCCAGAATTGTTGCTCTTTTTTTGTTTATAACGCAAAAAAAAAAAAAAAAAAAAGCAGAGGTGAGTGCCCATCAGTGCAGCCTCGTCAGTGCAGAGGAAAACTTTTTTCACAATTTTAGTTTTTTTTTTTATTTAGCAAAAAAAAAAAAAAACAACCCCAGTGGTGATCAAATACCACCAAAAGAAAGCTCTATTTTGGGAAAAAAAAGAACATTCATTTTTTTTGGGTGCAGTGTCACACGACCGCACAATTTTCCGGTAAAGTAACGCAGTGCCAAATCGCAAAAAATGGCCTGGTCATTAAAGGGGAAAATCTTCCAGTCCAGAAGTGGTTAAAGTGCAAAAAATGTGTATGTTGCTTTTGTGCAACCAAGACGACAGTAATATCCTAAAATTTCTATTCCCATCCTTCCTGTGATTGGCTCAGCGCTTTTCCCAGAAGTCTGCATGGGTTTATTTATTTATTTATTTTAACATTCTTTATTTTAATTTTTTTTCCATCTTTTCTTGGCTTCTTTAAAAAAACGAAAGTTGAAAAGGATTAAAATAGGTGCATGGAAGTCAGCCAGCCCCCAGTCTGATGTACTCACCCTCCAGTCTGCCACCAACCAAGTAGACCTGTCTCATGATATAAATAAAGAAAACGGGTTTAGTTGACACACATGTGTAAGCTGCAGGGCAAAGTCCCAAATATTTTATGAAATTAGGGGGGAAAAAAAAAAAAGTAGGAAAAAAAAAAAAAAAGAAATTAGGGATGGAGGCACTGTGCTTTACAGGCCAGTGCCTCATATATCGCTATAATATCGATATTAGAGTTTTGCGATACTAGACCAGTCATGGATGGGGGTGGGTTGGGGGAGGTTTTGGCTGCTCCCTCCCACCTGCCTCCTATCCATCCATTAGCAGCCATGTGCTTCCATTGTGGAGACACTCAAATTAGAAAGTGTTAGGACTGCAGGTAAAACAGAGTGCCGTGTAGTGGCCCTGCAGTTTTTACATGCGTTTGCAAATGCATGTCAACTAAACCCCTGTTCTTTATTTATATTATGAGACAGGTCTATTTGATTGGTGGTAGACTGGAGGGTGAGTACATCAGACTGGGGGCTGACTTCCTTTCACCTCTTTTAATCCTTTTCAACTTTCGTTTTTTTCTGATACAGGGATGGAGACGCTGGGCATTACCTGCTGGTGTCTCACCTAAAGTCCCACATAGCCTACATTGTTTTTGTTTGTCCTTGGCTTCTTCATGCACATTAATACAATTTTTCACCTGGGGTGCCCAAACTTTCGATCATCACTGTAGAATAAAATGGTGTGTGTTGCAATTTTTTATGTTTTTCAAACGCAATTTTTTCGGAAAAAAAAACAAAACACATTCATGAATAAAAAAAAAAAAACAGTAAGCGCCGGTTCACACTGCTGTGACGCTACTTCGCACCGCGACCTCCGAGGTCGCGGTGCGAGCAGCGCGCCGCTACCTCGGAGCGGCCGCCACGGACTTCATAACATTGAAGTCTATGGCGGTCGCCTCCGGGTCGCCCCAAAGAAGCTCCGGACCCTTTTTCTAGGTCGGAGCGACTTGTGTCGCTCCTATTAGAACGGGTCCGCAGCTTCCCTATGGGAGGCGACCTGATGCGACCTGTGAGGCGACCAGGTCGCCTCACAGGTCGCCCTAGTGTGAACCGGCACTAAAGGTAGCCCGATTTATTTTGAAAATGTGAAAGTAAATTGATACCTAACATCATGCTTTTAAAAATCTCCTTTGTTTTGCTAGAAAATTACTTAGAGCCCCCAAACTTTTATATATATATATCTATATATATCTATATCTATATCTATATATAGATATAGATATATATATATATAGATATAGATATTTTTTTTTTTTAACAGAGACCTTATAGAAAAAGATGGTGTGTGTTGCAATTTTTTGTCAGACGGTATTTGCGCAGCAATTTTTCAAACGCAATTTTTTTAGGAAAAAAAAAAAACGCATTCATGAATAAAAAATAAAAAAAAAAACAGTAAAGTTAGCCCAATTTTTTTGTATAATGTGAAAGATGTTACGCCGAGTAAATAGATACCTAACATGTTACACTTTAAAATTGTGTCTGCCCGTGGAATGGCGGCAAGCTACGGTTCTTAAAATTCTCCATAGGCGACTCTTTAAACATCTTTACAGGTTACCAGTTTAGAATGGCACAGGGGGTCTTGTGCTAGACTTATTGCTCTCGCTCAGACGTTCGCGACATTACCTCACATGTGTGGTGCGATCACCGTTTACATATGTGTGCGGGAGTAACATATGCCTTCGCATCTGCATGTAAGCACGGTTGGACAGGAGCACTTTAAATCTTTTTCTTATTATTTTATCAATTTTTTTTTTATACAACATTTTTTTTTTAATGTTTTAAATGTAAAATTTTTTACAGGTTACCAGTTTAGAATTACAGAGGAGGTCTTGAGCTAAAATTATTACTCTCTCTCAAACGCTCACGGCGATAACTCACATATGTGGTTTGAACGCCGTTTACATATGTGAGCACCACGAACGTTTGCGTTCGCTTCTGCGCACGAGCACGGGGGGACAGGGGCACTTTTAAAAAACATATTTTATTGTTTATTTTATTTTTATATTTTTACACTTTTTCTTTAAATTTTAGGGCAGACCATTGGGGGCGCAGGGGCGCCGCCCCCCCCCCCCCCCCATCCATGCGTCTGGCCGCCTAATCTACATGCAGAGCGCCGGACGCATAGATTTCAATAGGGGATTTTTTTTTTTTTGAAGCACGTTATTAGAGTCAGAGGCTCTAATATGCTTCAAAAAATGGTGGGCTCGGGGCGCAGAACCGTGAAGCTATATGACGCACAGCAGTTTGGTGTTTGCACAAGAGAGTTTTTTTGTTGCAACTTATGCTACAGCTAATGATAGCGACTCCTTCACAAGGCTAGCTCACACCAGCAGTACTAATAGACGCGATTGGAAGCACGGTTTCATGTGAGTGTTTTTTTTTTTCCAAATCATGTGAGTGTTTTTTTGGCTGGGACAGTTTTTATCTCAATATTGTAATGTCATAAATGTGTCCCAACCCTAAAGTCTTCTTAAGGCGAAATACGTCAGCAGGTGGAACTACATGACACGCAGCAGTTTGGTGTTTGCACAAGAGAGCCTTATGCTACAGCTGATGACAGCGGCTTCTTCTCAAGGCTATGTCACACTGGCAGTGCTAGTAATTGACACAACTGGAAGCACGGTTTCATGTGAGTGTTTTTTTGGCTGGGACATTCTTTTGTCTCAACATTGTAACATAAATCTGTACAAAAAAAAATATCCCAGCCCTAAAGTCCTCTTGTGACGAAATGTGTCCAAAGGTGGAACTACATGACAGACGGCAGTATTTTGTTTGCGCAAGAGAGTTTGATGTTACAGCTTATGCTACAGCTGATGACAGAGCTGGCATAAGTTGTACCATAAAACTTGCGCAACTGCTGTGTTTCAAGCAACACCACTTTCCAACGTGTTTCGTCACAAGAGGGCTTTATAAAGTCTTGAGTCAGGGTGGTGAAGCTATATGATGCACAGCAGTTTGGTGTTTGCACAAGAGTTATCATTGCAACTTATGCTATAGCTGATGATAGCGGCTCCTTACCAAGGCTATTTTACACTGGAAGGACTAATAGGTGTGATTGGAAGCACGGTTTCATGTGAGTGTTTTTTGGCTGGGACATTTTTTTATCTCAATATTGTAACGTCCTAAATGTGCTAAAAAAAAAAAAAAGTCTCAACCCTGAAGTTCTTATATGATGAAATGCACCAGGAAGTGGAGCTACACAATGCACAGCAGCTTGATGTTTGCACAAGAGAGTTTTATTCTGCAACTTATGCTATAGGTGATGACAGTGGCACCTCTTTTGGCAAAATGCGTCAGAAGGTAGCACTACATGACATGCAGCAGTTTGGGGTTTGCACAAGAGAGTCTTATGCTACAGCTGATATTGGCTCCAAGCTATTTCACACCAGGCAGTACTGATAGGTACTAATTGAAGCATGGTTTCATGTGAGTGGTTTTTGGTTGGGACATTTTTAGGTTGGGACTAGGGATGATCGAACGGTTCGGGTCCACCATCGGTTCGGCCCGAACATTGGGTGTTCGAGGTTCGGCCGAATTTAGAACTTTTTGCCCAAAAAGTTCGGAATTCGGCAACCAGAACCGCCCAAAATGCAGTGCTTCAGGAAATGGGCTTTAAAAGCCCGTGATTGGACCAGAACCATTAGCAAAAGCCAATTGAGGGGGCAGGAGAATGCTAGGAATGTGATTGGAGTGACTAGGGGGTCCCTAGACCAATCATTAGTGAATACGCCCCCCAGTATATAAGATCGCCCCCGCCATATTCCCAGCATTGTTATACTGGACATGGAAGAGAGTGGAAGCAGTTCTGTTAATTTTACTTTAAAAGTGTCATTTAGCTATTTTCAGTGTGAGGAAAGGGATATCTAGTGTAGTTAGAGTGCTCCTTTACACTTAAGTTAGCTTCAAAAATTTAGTTTCTGTAGGGAAAGTGTTAAGTGTCAGGGGACCGTAGTGTAGTGTAGGGTTAACTGACAGTGACTGCTATGGCAGGGTGACAAAACCCTTCCATAGCAGGGTGACCGCTATAGAGAAATGATCATTTCTCTGCTTCGGGACAGGTATGTGGCTTCTCACCAGCAAGCATTTTTTAATGCTGCAGGGGCTGCCACTGCCAGTGCTTTTTTGAGGACATGTTTGATGTCAGACATGACATCTGAATATGTGTATAGGGGGGATATATAGACATATATGTCTGAATATATACCCCTAGACATATATAGGTGTGATAGTAGCAGAAATAAATGCTTGCGCTAATGAAATCATTTACAGTAATATATTTCTGCTACTATCACACCTATATATGTCTAGGGGTATATATTCAGACATATATGCCTATATATACCCCCTATACACAAGTTCAGATGTTTTGCCTGCCTCAAAAGAACCCCAAAAAATGCCAAAAAAAAACGCTAGCGTCAAAAAAAAAAATGCCCAGGTGTGTTTTTGCTGGCATTTTTTGGGGATTTTGGAGGCAGGCAAAACATCAGAACTTGTGCACAGTACTACTATACACAAGTTCAGATGTTTTTCCTGACTGCAAAGAACCCAAAAAAATGCCTGCTATTAAACCGGCAAGGTGTTACAGCAGAGAAGCCATATTCCTGTGCTTAAAGTTTTCTAATACAAACGATCTTTTTTTTTATGGTTCTGGACATGCTACAGAGCTGAAACTTCACAGGTACACCTTTTAGACCCCCCAGACACAAAATCACACAAAAAAAAGTTCTTAAAAATTGTCATTTTTGATAAAAATGCCAATTATTGAAAAATTAAAAAAAAAAAAAAAAAAAGAGATTTTTTGATTTTTACTTTGGATTTAGTATCTGGGGGGGTCTAAAAAGTGTACATGTGAAGTTTCAGCTCTGTAGCATGTCCAGAACCCCCCAAAAATTAGCATTTTCTTATAATTTTTATTAGAACAGGAATACGGCTTCTCTACGGCGCTTTTTCTTGCATTTATCGGGCATTTTTGGAGGCAGGCATGACTTTTTTGGATTTAGTGTCTGGGGGGTCTAAAAAGTGTACCTGTGAAGTTTCAGCTCTGTAGCATGTCCAGAACCAGAAAAAAAGATAATTTTTCAGTAGAGCAGGGATGGTGGGACCCCTCTTTTACACTTATATGATCTTTTTTTGGGGTTCTGGACATGCTACAGAGCTGAAACTTCACAGGTACACCTTTTAGACCCCCCAGACACAAAATCACACAAAAAAAGTTCTTAAAAATTGTCATTTTTGATAAAAAAGCCAATTATTGAAAAATAAAAAAAAATAAAAAAAAAAAAGAGATTTTTTGATTTTTACTTTGGATTTAGTATCTGGGGGGTCTAAAAAGTGTACATGTGAAGTTTCAGCTCTGTAGCATGTCCAGAACCATAAAAAAAAAAAAAGATCGTTTGTATTAGAAAACTTTAAGCACAGGAATATGGCTTCTCTGCTGTAACACCTTGCCGGTTTAATAGCAGGCATTTTTTTGGGTTCTTTGCAGTCAGGAAAAACATCTGAACTTGTGTATAGTAGTACTGTGCACAAGTTCTGATGTTTTGCCTGCCTCCAAAATCCCCAAAAAATGCCAGCAAAAACACACCTGGGCATTTTTTTTTTTGACGCTAGCGTTTTTTTTGGCATTTTTTGGGGTTCTTTTGAGGCAGGCAAAACATCTGAACATGTGTATAGGGGGTATATATAGGCATATATGTCTGAATATATACCCCTAGACATATATAGGTGTGATAGTAGCAGAAATATATTACTGTAAATGATTTCATTAGCGCAAGCATTTATTTCTGCTAC
>NC_138773.1:317308424-317360924 GCF_965119305.1 Pelophylax lessonae
TCCTAAATCCTTTTCCATTTGGGGTTTCCCTCCAGGAACATCAACCCTGTTACATATCTTTGTGTCATCAGCAAAAAGACAAACCTTACCATCGAGGCCTTTTGCAATATCACTTATGAAGATATTAAACAAAATTGGTCCCAGTACAGATCCCTGAGGTACCCCACTGGTAACATGACCTTGTTCTGAATGTTCTCCATTGACTACAACCCTCTGTTGTCTGTCACTCAGCCACTGCCTAATCCACTCAACAATATGGGAGTCCATGCTTTCATTATAATTGATTTTGGATTCGTTGAAATTAGTTACTATTGTGATTCAGCGATTTGGATTCATCTGAATAACGAAAGTTTTTTTGTCCAAATTTCGATTCATAACTAAACAAATCACACATGTCTAATCAGGACCTGGATCTGAACCTGCAAGCTTTGCTGTATCTGGTGTATTATCTTTATCTGAGCCACCTGGGATGCTGGACAGCTCCCTGCCTGATTTGTTGGACTGCCTTGCCTTGTGTCTTTCTTGAACCTTAAATCCTTTGCTCCTCCCATGAACTTCCAATTTTGATCATACCTTTGCACTTCCTGTTTGCCAGATTTTTGTGCTCCCTTCAGTCCCTATCTCGCTTATATTACTCCTGCTGCTGTCTGTATCTCTGCTACCACTTGTTACTGTCCTTTGGCATGTTCCTCGACTACACTACTGCTTGATCCCTACCTGATATATGCGCTACTGGACCCCGGCTTGCTTACCTCCTGGTGGGGCCTGGTACTAACACGCAGCAAAACCAGACCTGTGAATTCCAATTTGAATATCCGGACCTGTTTATTCTGATCGGTTTATCTGAACCTATATACTGTATTGCAATCTGCATTGCCAGACTAGTGTATTCTGTATACAGTATATGCGCGGTGGATGATCGTAAAGTGGTTAAAAAAAAATAATATTTTTTACTTTCTGCTATAAAACATATTCAATAAAACAATTTTAAAAATAAAATGTCTTCAAAATGTTAGGCCAAAATGTATTCCACTACATTTCTTTGGTTAAAAACAAAATCCCAATAAGTGTATATCAATTGGCTTGCGTGAAAGTTATAGCGTCTACAAACTGTGGTATGTATACTGGAATTCTTATTTATTTTTATACTAGTAAAGGGGGCGATCAGCGACTTATAGTGGGACTGTGATAGTGCGGCGGACAATGACACTGACATTGAATTGGTACTGACTAACTGCCCCTGACATCTCCAGTGACACTAATACAGTGATCATTGCTAATAAGATACACTGTCACTGTACTAATGACATTGTCTGGGAAGGGGATAACATCTAGGGACAATCAAGGGGTTAACTGTGTGCCTGACAATGTGTAATGTGTGCTGAATTTTACTACAGATATTTTTGTTTCTATTCCCTGCCTTAACAGACCACCACCCACCCAACTACTGCCCCCCACTACCAGCCCACCCCTCCAAATAATGTGCACCCCCACTACAAGACCACCACCCACCCAACTACTGCCCCCCACTACCAGCCCACCCCTCCAAATAATGTGCACCCCCACTACAAGACCACCACCCACCCAACTACTGCCCCCCTACCATCCCTACAATACCACCCCCCCACTACAAGACCACCATTCACCCCAATTACTGCCCCCCTACCAGACCATCCCCCACTACAAGACAACCACCCACTCAATTACTGCCCCCCTACCAGACCACCCCCCACTACAAGACAGCCACCCACTCAATTACTGCCCCCCCCCTACAAGACCACTCCCCATTACAAGACCACCACCCACCCAATTACTGCCTCCCCTACCAGACCACCCCCCCACTACAAGACCTCCACTCACCCAAATACTGCCCCCCACTGCAAGTCCATCACCCACCCAACTACTGCCCCTTCACTAGCAGAACACCCCTCCCCCCGTTAAATCCCAGGGGATAAGCACTCAACTTTCAGGATTCAAGTGGTTCATCCAGCCTGTGTCCCCTCCGCTCCAGCCTGTGCCTGTTCACCCGGTCGACCACTCGCCATGTAAAGGGTTAATTTTACTAAGCTGCCTGTTCAGCTGCAGCATCTCCGCGCTCAGCTTGTAAAGCTTGGAGCCGGAGTGTGCGCAGTAACCGGAGGGGATATCGTATTTCACTGGTACAATGCTACTGGAACTCGCAGTGACTATAGCTATCACTGTAAACACAAAAGCTCCTGTGTTTACAAGTGACGGCAGCCGGCAGGAAAAGCGGGTGAGAGCCGGTGGTGGCGGCCAGGGGCCGCTGCGAGCCACATGACAAGGTCCGACAGGCTGGATTCGGCTCGCGGGCCTTGTGTTTGACACCCGTGGCCTAGGCTATAAGAAGATTGCCAAGACCCTGAAACTGAGCTGCAGCATGGTGGCCAAAACCACACTGGTTTAACAGGACAGGTTCCACTCAGAACAGGCATCGCCATGGTCGACCAAAGAAGTTGAGCGCACGTGCTCAGCGTCATATCCAGAGGTTTTCTTTGGGAAATAGATGTATGAGTGCTGCCAGCATTGCTGCAGAGTTTGAAGGGGTGGGGGGTCAGCCTGTCAGTGCTCAGACCATACGCTGCAAACTGCATCAAGTTGCATGGCTGTCATCCCAGGAGAAAGCTTCTTCTAAAGATGATGCACAAGAAAACCTGCAAACAGTTTGCTGAGGACAAGCAGACTAAGGGCATGGATTACTGGAACCATGTCCTGTGATCTGATGAGACCAAGATAAACTTAGTGGGTTCAGATGGTGTCAAGCGTGTGTGGCGGCAATCAGGTGAGGAGTACAAAGACAAGAGTGTCTTGCCTACAGTCAAGCATGGTGGTGGGAGTGTCATGGTCTGGGGCTGCATGACTGCTGCCGGCACTGGGGAGTTACAGTTCATTGAGGGAACCATGAATGCCAACATGTACTGTGACATACTGAAGCAGAGCATGATCCCCTCCCTTCAGAGACTGGGCCGCAGGGCTGTATTCCAAAATGATAACGACCCCAAACACTCCTCCAGGATGACCACTGCCTTGCTAAAGAAGCTGAGGGTAAAGGTGATGGACTGGCCAAACATGTCTCAAGACCTAAACCCTATTGAGCATCTGTGGAGCATCCTCAAACAGAAGGTGGAGGAGCGCAAGGTCTCTAACATCCACCAGCTCCGTGATGTCATCATGGAGGAGTGGAAGAGGACTCCAGTGGCAACCTGTGAAGCTCTGGTGAACTCCACGCCCAAGAGGGTTAAGGCAGTGCTAGAAAATAATGGTGGCTACACAAAATATTGACACCTTCTAACTAGGGATGCACCGATCCGACTTTTTTGGACCCGATACTGATATCTGGCGTTGTAAAATCGCCGATACCGGAACCGATCCGGAGCTACACACAAAGTAAGCTGCTGCAGTACAGAGCAAAGCCGCTGCTTCATGTGTGTGGCTCCTCCATTCACAGGCGGAGTGCATCTGATATCACTCCGCCTGTGAGTCGGACCTATACAGGAAGTAGCGGTTCCCATCCCATACTACTACTGCACCTAGTAAGGTATGGCTGAGCCGTTACTCATCAAAAACCGGATCGGCCAGTGGATCGGTCAATGTTACCGATCCATCTAAAATGGCCAAATCGGCGCCGATATCCGATCCGAATATCAGATCGGTACATCCCTACATCTAACACTAACGAGTCACATGGCACTGGGGAGGGAAAATGACTAATTGGGCCCAATTTGGACGTTTTAACTTAGGGGTACACTCACTTTTGCTGCCAGCGGTGTAGACATTAATGGCTGTGCGTTGAGTTATTTTGAGGGGACAGCAAATTTACACTGTTATACAAACTGTACACTCACTACTTTACATTGTAGCAAAGTGTCATTTCTTCAGTGTTGTCACATGAAAAGAAATAATAAAATATTTAAAAAAAATGTGAGGGGTGTACTCACTTTTGTAAGATACTGTACATTAGGCAGTCAGCAAGTGGTTCAAGTCACAGGAAACATGGAAATCAGCTTTAAATCTTAGAAATGGATAGTAAAAAATACAAATCCCGAGGCAGATAAAATTGTTTTCTTCTATGTATTTCCTCTTTATTTGTATGATTTGTTTTCTGGTTGTTCGGCTTTAAATATACAGAAGATTACACAGAACTCAGTTTGAAAATTGCCATTGGCACTTTCTTCACTCTAGAATCTGCGCACAGTCAGAAATACATTTCAAATGCCGATTTAACCTAATTCCTGGGAATAAATTGCCGCAGGCAAACTATTGCTTTGCTTTATTAAATTAGAGTATCCGCCAATCATCATAAACCTGAGAATAACTCAGGAACACTGTATTTTTTATCTTTATTATCAAATAAATTAACAGAAATAAAATACCTAATTAAAGTTATCCAATTACATTTTCAATTTGAGTTTTTTTTTTTTTTTTACCAATGGTGTATGTTATCCTAGAAGTTCTATTTAATGGCAATTAAATGTCTAAAATGCCATAGAGATTAAAATCAATTACATTAATTAGCTATCATGATCTAATTAAAAAAAGCAGTCTTAGGCTGGCCATACATTATACAATTCTCTTCTACAATTTTCCTTTTAGATTTAACAAAAACCACATAATATGAGGTCATACCTAAACACTTTTATACCACTTCTGGACCGGAAGGATTTGCCCTCTTAACCACTTTAGCCCCGGAGGATTTGGCTGCTGAAAGACCAGGGGGTATTTTGCAATTTGGCACTGCGTGACTTTAACGGACAATTGTGCGGTCGTGCAACACTGTAACTAAACAAATTTGATGTCCTTTTTTTCCCCACAAACAGAGCTTTCTTTTGGTGGTATTTGATCACCTGTGCGATTTTTTGATCATGCGCTATAAACAAAAAAAGAGTGTAAATTTTGCAAAAATAACAATATTTTTCACATTTTTTTATATGAAATTCCCCCCAAAAAATTGTAAAAATCTAAATTTTTTAACATTTTCGGCCAATTTGTTTTATGCTACCTATGTTTGGTAAAAAAAATAGCAAAAAAGCGTATTTTGATTGGTTTGCGCAAAAGTTATCGCGTTTACTAACAAAGAGAAAGATTTTTGTCATTTTTGCTGTGTTTTTTTTTAACGCGTAATGGCGGCGATCTGCGATTTTTTTTGCAGTTCTGCTACATTGCAGCAGACAGATAGGACCCTTGACTGACATTTTTGACACTTTTGGGGTTACCAGTGACATTACTGCAGTAATCAGTGCTATACATATGCACTGTTACTGTAAAAATGACACTGGTAGTGAATGGGTTAACTTTACTTGAGAGGGAGGGGCTGTGTGTGTCCCTAGGGGCGTGATTCTAACTGTGATTGGCTGTGGCTTGAGCTGTAGGAACAATGATCAATGGTCCTACATAGTAGAACCATATGATCATTGTTTCTACACAGGGGAGAATGACAGGCGGCTTGTTACACAAGCCGCCTGCCTTTCTCCCTCTCTCCCGATGATCGCTGAGTGACCGGCGGACATCTCACAGGCTAGTTACGTACCGATACGTCACTCTGCCTGTGAGGGGCTGACCGCTGCAGTATATGTACTTGCGGCGGTCGGCAAGTGGTTAATGACCAGGTCCTTTTTTTGCGATTTGGCACTGCGTTACTTTAACGGACAATTGTACGGTCGTGCAACGCTGTACCTAAATAAAGTTGATGTCTATTTTTCCCTACAAATAGAGCTTTCTTTTGGTGGTATTTGATCACCTCTGCGATTTTTTTATTTTTTTTTTTGCGCTATACATAAAAAAATAGCGACAATTCCAAAAAAAAAAACAATATTTTTCACTTTCTGCTATATAACATTCCCAATAAAAAATGTAAAAATCTAAATTTAAAATTTTAGGCCAATTTGGTTTCTGCTACATATTTTTGGTAAAAAAAAAAAAATTGTAATAAGCGTATTTTGATTGGTTTGCGCAAAAGTTATCGCGTCTACTAACTACGGGAAAGATTAATGTCATTTTTATTGTTTTTTTTTTTGGTTTTTTTACTAGTAATGGCGGTGATCTGCGATTTTTAGCAGGACTGCGACATTGCGGCGGACAGATCGGACCCCTAACTGACATTTTTGTCACTTTTGGGGGGACCAGTGACATTACTACAGTAATCAGTGCTAAAAATATGCACTGTTACTGTAATAATGACACTGGCAGGGAAGGGGTTAACACTGTGGGTGATCAAAGGGTTAAATGTAAGCCTAGGGGAGTGATTCTAACTGTATGGAGGCGTGGCTTGAGAAATGACCATAGAGACCTGTGATCCTATATAGAAGGATCACAGGCGCTCTGTGATCATTCCAGAGAGAAGAACGGTCAGCTGTGTTTACAACAGCCGACCGTCCTTCTCTCTCAGCGGGGAGCGATCTCGGGTGACAGGCGGCAATCGGAGCCGCCTGCCCCATGCATCGGAGTCCCCGCTGCCGAGTGGTCATGTTAAAATCAAAAACGTAAATTTATTTTTCGGGGATTTTATGTGATAGGCCAACACAAAGTGGCATATAATTGTGAAGTGGAAGGAAAAATTATAAATGGTTTTGAACATTTTTTACTAATAAGTATCTGAAAAGTGTGGTGTGCATTTGTATTCACCCCCCTTTACTCTGATACCCCTAACTAAAATGGAGTGGAAACCAATTGCCTTCCGAAATCACCTAATTAGTAAGACGAGTCCACCTGTGTGTAATGTAATCTTAGTATAAATACAGCTGTTCTGTGAAGCCCTCAGAGGTTTGTTAGAGAACCTTAGTGAACAAACGGCATTATGAAGGCCAAGGAACACACCAGACAGGTCAGGGATAAACATTTGGAGAAGTTTAAAGCAGGGTTAGGTTATAAAAAAAAAAAAAACTATCCCAAGTTTTGACCATCTCACAGAGCACTGTTCAATCCATCATTCGAAAATGGAAAGAGTATGGCACAACTGCAAACCTACCAAGACATGGCCGTCCACCTAAACTGACCGGCCGGGCAAGCAGAGCATTCATCAGAGAAGCAGCCAAGAGGCCCATGGGAACTCTGGAGGAGCTGCAGAGATCCACAGCTCAGGTGGGAGAATCTGTCCACAGGACAACTATTAGGCGTGCGCTCCACAAATCTGCCCTTTATGGAAGAGTGGCAAGAAGAAAGCAACTCATAAGAAGTACCGTTTGCAGTTTGTCAGAAGCCATGTGGGGGACACAGCAAACATGTGGAAGAAGGAGCTCTGGTCAGATGAGACCAAAAATTGTACTTTTTGGCCTAAAAGCAAAACGCTATGTGTGACTGAAAACGAACACTGCACATCACCCTCAGTCTCAGCCCACGGAAAGAAAGTGGGCACATTGCCTGTCCCAAATATTTATATCCTCTCCCAGCATGCTCCAGTGGCCTAAACCACCTACTGGGTTGGCTGTAGTAAATATCAATATTTATAACTTAGTCCTGTTTATAAAATATCATAATATGGCCAGTGATACAAACACAGGGTGCTGCTCGGCCTCACCCCACCCTTTCCTCATTGTCTCACTGGCTGTGATAGACTAAAGCTCTGGACACCATCTTGGAGGAGCCTGTGTCTAATGAGACACAGAGTTCTCACGAGACTTGGGTGGCCATCTTTGCGGTGGCAGAAGGCTATATATAGCATTAGGGGTTGAGGACTCTGATGCGAGGGAGGGCCTCTAAAGTGACAGGGGAACTCTGATGTGAAGAAGGGGGGGGGGGGTACGTTGAGGACTCTGATGTGTAGGGAAAGGCTTCGATGTGTTGGGAGACTCTGATGTGACAGGGGACATCCGACGTTAAAGAAGAAACCCATCTTATACTGGAGTGCCTTAAGATTTTGAATTCTTTTTAAGGGTTCCGGGATTGAAAAAAGGTTGACAAACGTGTTAGCAGTAGAATTCCATGAACACTGGGACTTTTAGACAGAGTCAGTTCATTATTTGACTCCTCGCAACAATTCTGGAGATTTGTAAAAGGTCGAACGTTCTCAAACAACAATAAAGTGCTGCAAAGAGACCACTGCTCGGAAGAACAATATTAAATCTGAGCTGGAACATTTATCAGATCAAACCTGCCTTGGGGGAAATGTTTTTTTCAGGCCGTTGTCTGGCCCACTTCTTTCCGCAAATAAAAGCTCGCCGGGCAGAGTTGAGTGAAGCGCCTCGTTTCTGAGAGCAGCCGGGACCTCTGAGAACCATTTCATTCACAGAGTGAAGTTTACAAATATTTCACATCTATTTCTGATCAGCGATATTTACTGTCAAGTGGAATAGGGCCAGAAAAATGCTGGAACTGTTTCTGTAGTCCGTGTTTTGGTTTGAGAAAAGTAAATATGTTTTTAGAATGAAATAGATAGACTTGGCTGTTTGTATGAGTTTTGTGTGGTTGCTGGTAGGGTGAATCACAGATCTTCCCACCAAAATGTCCATCTCCAAACGCCAGGGAATTAACAAAGTTACCTGAATGTGTGACCCTACCCTGAAGGACTCCCCATATTATGGAACAGCAGTATCCAAATTGCAGCCAGATTTGGCCCTTTGCTTGCCTTTACCTGGCCCTTGAAACTCTATTCCTCCATCTGATAGGAGGCACTATTCCTCTCACTGACATCAACAGTGGGAATAATTCCTCCCACTAGCACCATTGATGGGGCATAACCAGTGGTGGGATTCAAAAATTTTAGTAACCAGTTCCGACTTTCCCAGCAGAATAACCAGCGTGCCCCCTTTCAATGCACAGAGATCAGCGTGCCCCCTTTCAATGCAGAGAGACCAGCGTGCCCCCTTTCAATGCAGAGAGACCAGCATGCCCCCCTTTCAATGCACAGTGACCAGCGCAGCGTGCCCCCTTTCAATGCAGAGAGACCAGCGTGCCCCCCTTTCAATGCACAGTGACCACAGCATTGCCCCCAATCATTGCAGAGTGCCCACAGCATTGCCCCCAATCATTGCAGAGTGCCCACAGCATTGCCCCCAACCATTGCAGATTGCCACAGTATTGCCCGCAATCATTGCAGAGTGCCACAGCATTGCCTGCAATCATTGCAGAGTGCCCACAGCATTGCCCCCAACCATTGCAGAGTGCCACAGCATTGCCCGCAATCATTGCAGAGTGCCCACAGCATTGCCCGCAATCATTGCAGAGTGCCACAGTATGTCCCGCAATCATTGCAGAGTGCCACAGCATTGCCCCCAACCATTGCAGAGTGCCACAGCATTGCCCCCAATCATTGCAGAGCACCACAGCATTGCCCCAATCATTGCAGAGTGCCCACAACATTGCCCCCAATAATTGCAGAGTGCCCACAGCATTGCCCTCAATCATTGCAGAGTGCCCACAGCATTGCCCCCAATGATCATTGCAGAGTGCCCACAGCATTGCCCCCAACAATTGCAGAGCGTCACAGCATTGCCCCCAACCATTGCAGAGCGCCACAGCATTGCCCCCAATCATTGCAGAGTGCCCACAGCATTGCTCCCAATGATCATTGCAGAGTGCCCACAGCATTGCCCGCAATCATTGCAGAGTGCCAGCGTTCCCCCCGCGAGACCCCTTTACTTACCTCACGGACGGTCATCACAGCAGCTTCTCTTCGGTCGCCGGCTCCCCGCGTCTCCTCAGTCCTCCCGCCTCCTCAGCCAATGGCACGGAGTTTGCCTTTCGGCCAATGAGGAAGCAGGAGGACCCGCTCCCTGATTGGCCAGGAGGAGGATCCATGTGACAATAGCGAATTTTCATTCGCTATTGTCACAGAATGGGCCGGCTCGGCCTCGGGGTGCACTGCTCTGCTGCTCCCTGGCCGCCAGCTTAGAGGGATTCAGCCGGTTCTGCGAAGATAAGAAGTCCCAACCTTTCACTCTTCCACCAGATATGTGGTATATCAAAACTCTTACCAAAGGCAAGTATTTCACAGGTCAGATGATGAGTGATAATGTTCTCCAAATTATCAAGCAAACTATCCAGACTAGCAGGCAGTGAACTTTCTTGTAAATCTTATTCTGACTCCTGTTGCTGTATGGGGGTTGGTCTCTCTCCTGTACCCCTCACACTCAGTCACAGATAGTGCCCAAAAAAAAAAAAAATGGAACAGGCAATAGTGCATTACCTCTTAAACAACTTTATTAAGAAAAGGTAGAACACTTACAGTTAAGTTGAATAAATAGGCAAATGCAAATTCAATCGTGGCCGCTCTGCAGTGCGGACCATGGGTGGTGATGGCGCAGGCTTCTCCCCCCGACGCGTTTCCCCTGATGAGGCATCGACTGGGAATGGAGATAAGGGCTGCGCCATCACTACATACAGGCAAAGATGGAGATGGAATGCTGGGGAGGCTGTTGGTGGCCCCTTGAGGTAGCCCCCTAGTCTGGGGGAGGACCTCAAGCCTAGGGCTCGGATGCTGAAGGGACCCTCTACAACACATGGAAGAAATTCTTCCTGGACGCACAGGAGCAGGGAGAGGACAGCGGGAGCAGGTCAGCACATCCAAGAATCTCTGGAGGAGTCAACCAGGTGAGTAGTCTTGGAAGACTGTGGTGTCAGTCTGGGAGGACTGTAGGGAGAGATAGAGAGTGCAGTCTGGGAGGACTGTGGAGAAGAAGCAAGTAGGGCTAGTGAAAGGGGCAGCTGTAGCCAGGAGGGCTGGTAGTGCCTGAAGAGGTGGTGCTGGGATCAGTAGCCACAGGAATATAAAGCTGGATACTGGCTTTTTGCTACACAACAAAGGGGCCTGGGGTCTCTGTCTTTAACCGCCTTAGCGGTAAACCCGAGCGTGACTTGGGGTAGGAATTTTCTGCTATTAGCGGTATCCCCGAGTCACGCTCGGGGTCAATGGGCAGAGCGTGCAGACAGCGCAGCGGAGCTTCTCTTACCTTATCCTGGCGATCCAGCGATGAGCTCTCATTGCTGTGACCGCCAGCGAGATCTCCGCCGCTCGTCTGTCGGTAGGAGGACTTCCTAGTTCCGTTCCCTGCAGCAGCAATGCTGCATGGGAGCGGAACTAGGGAGGGAAATTCAAAAAAAAAAAAAAAAAAAAACGTTGCACAAAACACATAACACATTTTATATTATATATATATGTATATATATATATATATATATATATATATATATATATATATATATGTATATATATATATATATATATATATATATATATATATATATATATATATATGCATATATATACATATATATATATATATATATGCAAATATATATATATATATATATATATATATATATACATATATATATATATATATATATATATATATATATGTATATATACACACACACACATATATATATGTATATATATATATCTATATACACATATATATATATATATATATATATATATATATATATATATATACACACACATATATATATAATATATATATAACATATATATATAATATATAGCGCATGAATTATAATCGAATCAATAATATAATTGTATTATATATATTATATATTAAATAATAAAATAATATTATTGATTCAATTATAATTCACTTGTTTGTGTTTCAAATTTATCACATCTGGGATGTCTACTAGAGTCTTATTTTGGTCAGGTTTAAGTCAGTAATTACTAAGAATTGTAGGCCTATAATACATAACGCCAAATTTCCATGAAAAGAATTGTACAGCTTTTGGAACAGAATTCCTGACAGAATCATACCGCCAGGGAGGTTAATAGGCTATCGCTTCTAGTCTGGATAGTTTGCCTGATAATTTGGAGAACATTATCACTCCCCATCTGACCTATGAAATACTTGCCTTTGGTAAGAGGTTTGATATACCACATATCGGGTGGAAGAGTGAAAGGTTGGGACTTCTTATCTATTACACTGGCTGGTGTCATCTTTTCAAGTGTTTTATTATGTTGAGTTGGTAAGGGCATTACCTCTCTTTTCTTTACACGTGGGTGCCAAGAGGGATTTGGTGTTTGCATGTCCTCTTCTTCACCTTCATTCACCATCAAGAAGATTTCAGCCTTTTTTTCATTTTGGACTTGATTTGGACTGCACATATTTCCATAGCACGTTTTTGTTCACATTGTGCACCATTTATAATATCTGTGTATTTTTATATATATTTATTAGGTATTTTGCTTATTGTTTTCCCTTTTGGTTTAACACACACTGCTCACATCTAGCGCACACATGCTGCTTGATGTGTCATCCAGCCTCCCTGAGTCACTCTTTCCTGACCCAGATTCAACTCATGTCTGGCTCTCAGCTAGGCCAATTTACCTACTCTAATAACTATTTACACTAGCACCTAGCTAGAGGGTGCTACATTTATAACAAATGAACTATTCTATTACATGCACTAAGGCTATGTTGAAGAAGAAGAATGACTACTATATTAACCAGCAACTACTGTGCAATATGAAGTGTACAGTGGTCAAGAGCATGTCATATACAGCCAAGATGAGAGTGCAGTAGTCAGGAGTACATCATATGCAGCCCAGAGTACAAAGTGCAGGGGTCAGAAGTATGTCATATACTTCCCAGAGCACAGAGTGCAGGGGTCAGGAGTATGTCATATACAGTCTGGTCTACAGAGTGCAGTTATGGGAAGTATGTCATATACAGCCCAGAGTACAGAGTGCAGTGATAAGAAGCATGTCATATAGAGCCAAGATTACTGAGTGCAGTGGTTGGGAGCATATCATATAGTGCCCAGATTACAGTGTGCAATGGTCAGGAGTACATCATATACAGCCCAGAGTACAGAGTGCAGTGGTCAGGAATATGGCACATACAGCCCAGTGTACAAAGTACAGTGATCAGGAGAATGTCATATACAGTCCAAAGTGCAGAGTGTACAGTCCAAAATACAAAGTATAGTGGTCAGGCGTATGTCTTATACAGCCCTGTGTACAGTGGTCAGGAATATGACATATACAGCCCAGTGTACAGAGTGCAGTGGTCAGGAGTATGGCATATACAGCCCAGTGTACAGAGTGCAGTGGTCAGGAGTATGATATATACAGCCCAAAGTAAAGACTTCAGTGGTCAGGAGAATGTCATATACAGCCCAGTGTACACAGTGCAGTGGTCAGGAGTATGGCATATACTGACCAGTGTACAGAGTGCAGTGGTCAGGAGTATGGCCTATACAGCCCAGTGTACAGAGTGCAGTGGCCAGGAGTGTGGCATATACAGCCCAGCATACAGAGTGCAGTGGTCAGGAGTATGATATATGCAGCCCAAAGTAAAGACTTCAGTGGTCAGGAGAATGTCATATACAGCCCAGTGTACACAGTGCAGTGGTCAGGAGTATGGCATATACAGACCAGTGTACAGAGTGCAGTGGTCAGGAGTATGGCCTATACAGCCCAGTGTACAGAGTGCAGTGGCCAGGAGTGTGGCATATACAGCCCAGCATACAGAGTGCAGTGGTCAGGACTATGATATATACAGCCCAAAGTAAAGACTTCAGTGGTCAGGAGAATGTCATATACAGCCCAGTGTACACAGTGCAGTGGTCAGGAGTATGGCATATACTGACCAGTGTACAGAGTGCAGTGGTCAGGAGTATGGCCTATACAGCCCAGTGTACAGAGTGCAGTGGCCAGGAGTATGGTATATACAGCCAAGCATACAGAGTGCAGTGGTCAGGAGTATGGCCTATACAGCCCAGTGTACAGAGTGCAGTGGCCAGGAGTGTGGCATATACAGCCCAGCATACAGAGTGCAATGGTCAGGAGTATGATATATGCAGCCCAGTGTACAGAGTGCAGTGGTCAGGAGTATGGCATATACAGCCAGCATACAGAGTGCAGTAGTCAGGAGTATGATATATACAGCCCGGTGTACAGAGTGCAGTGGTCAGGAGTATGGTATATACAGCCAAGCATACAGAGTGCAGTGGTCAAGAGCAAGTCATATATTGCCCACCTTGCCATCACTCTGCAGTGCTGCCCCCATCCGGGATCTGATGCTTTCTGCACAACACATCTCACTTTGTGGCTCTCTCTGTTTCTCTGCCCCTACAGCACACAACATAAGACAATGACACACTGACACCGGGGTTCCCAGGACAAGGATATACTGGCTTGCATTACTGTAACAATAGTCCTGAGCTTCCTTGTCATGTAACCTCATTCCCCTCTGTACAACGGGCTTCATAAATGTGGGACATTAGTGCCACAAATGGACGATTACAGCGGTGTGATAATGCAGTGCTTGCCTCTTAGAAACAGCTGCAAAATGGAACAGATTGCACGCGCATCCTCAGTCTCAATCATTTTTATCCATGATACATTTATCACACTGGTAATGGTCCCACTGCAGCCAAATTATCGAATACTGTGTGTAATGGGTCACAATGCATTTATACATCTTCTATGCTGTACACCGTATTGATCCGCTTCTCGCTTGCAGCCTGATCTAACGCCGTCTCTATTGATCGTCTTATAAAAAATACATTGATAGTGTTTATAAGCGCGGGACGATTGTTCCATAACACATGCCTCAAGCTGAGGATTCAGTAAAAGCTATATGTGTGACCGCCGGGTCAACGCTGACAAAGAACATTCCATTTACCAGCAAATTAGAGCCGGATAATTGGTCTACCCAGACTTAACCGCTAAGCTGGCTCTCTATGGTGAGAAGAGCCGGAGATAACAGGTGTACTATGGGAGCTAATAAACCTAAAACACAGTTTACCTTTATACAAAACAGCCAATGATTGCATTGGAAACGGTGAACTGTATATAAGGGGACGTGCAATCTGGCAGTTGGATAGACTTTGCATTGCATTTACATTGGCATAAAAACAAAGCTGCGCTTGTGCAATATATGAATAAATCAAATAAACATTCAATAAAATATGGCACTATAAGGATGAATAAAGTCCACGTGAATAAGTGAATGAAAAAATCTCTTTAACCACTTCAATACCGGGCACTTTCATCCCCTTCCTGGCCAGGCCAAGTTTCAGCTTTTAGCGCTGTTGCAATTTGAATGACAATTGCGCGGTCATGCAACACTGTACCTAAACCAAATTTACGTCATTTTTTCCCCACAAATAGAGCTTTATTTTGGTGGTATTTGATCACCACAAGGTTTTTTCTTTTTTGCTAAACAAATAAAAAAAGACCGACAATTTTGAAAAAAAAAAATGTTTTTTTTGTTAAAATTTTGTAAATAAATAAGTTTTTTCCTGCACTTGTGAGCACTAATGAGGCGGGTGCGACTTGCGTATGGGTCCTCTTTGGTGCACAAGCTCACAGGGACGGGGGGTGCTTTAATTTTTTATTTTTTTTTACTATTTATTTTATTTTTAACACTGTTTTTTAAATAAATAAAAAATCGGATCACTTTTATTGCTGTCACAAGGAATGTACACATCCCTTGTGACAGTAATAGGTATATTATATCCCACTTTATGGAGCGATCGGGGGTCTAAAAGACCCCAAACCCCTCCATTGCACTTTAAAGTATTCAAAATGCCGATTTAGGCATGACCAGGCCATTTTTTGCGTTACTTTAACTGAAAATTGCACGGTCATGCGACGCTGTACCCAAATAAAACTGATGTCCTTTTTCCCACAAACAGAGCTTTCTTTTGGAGGTATTTGATCACCTCTGCGGTTTTTATTTTTTGCGCTATAAACAAAAAAAGACCCAACAATTTTGAAAAAAGAAAAACAATATTTTTTTTACTTTCTGCTATAAAACATACCCAATAAAAAAAAAAATGTAAAAAATCGAATTTCTTCATCAATTTAGACCAATGTGTTTTCCCCTCCCTTTAGAGACTGGGCCACAGGGCAGTATTCTAACATGATAACGACCACAAACACCTCCAAGAGAACCACTGCTTTGCTAAAGAAGCTGAGGGTAAAGGTGATGGACTGGACATTCACATTAGTCCTTACGCACAATGAGCTTACAATCTAAAGTCCCTAGCTCACATTTATACATACACATACTAGAGCCAATGTAGACAGGAGGCATTTAACCCACCATTATGTTTTTGAAGTGTGGGAGGAAAGCCACGCAGGCACAGGGAGAACATGCAATCTCCAGGCAGGTAGAGTCATGGTTGGAATTCAAACCAGTGATCGTTTTACTGCTAGGTGAAAGTGCTAACCAATAAACCACCTCCTGCAAATGTATTTTTAATGGAAGGCCATTTGAATACTTTATTTTCTGCAAACTGAATTACTGAATTTCTATACCAAATTAAATAAGGAAGTGGCTTTTGTCTTCAAATGGTTGTAGAACCCCCCCCCCTTCAAAAAACAAAAACAAAAAAATAAAGTGAATCCCATCCATTGTCACCTGAATAATGTAGCAGAATCTATGCAGTACATTTGATGCTCCATAGCTACTGCGTCATCTAGTAAAACTGTCATCTGGAACGCGGTTTTACAACATGTGTCGCACGGTTCGGAGAGGCGGGTCATGAAGTTTTATGGATAGTGAATAATGAGTAACCTTTATAAGGGGAAGACTGGAAACTTGGCCTCAGATGGGTTATTGGAGCCCCTCCATTGACTCTGAGGTTTAGCGTAGACATTAAAATAGCCATGCCTGACTTTATAACTCTAATCAACTTATTAGCCCCAGACTGACGTATGGCCGCGTTTCCAAAGCATGGCAAAAGACGGCTCTACAGCGTCAGGATGGATTATGCACCAAATGATACAACTCTGGAATGTTTAACCACTTCAATACTGGGCACTTCACCCTCTTCCTGCCCGGGCCAATTTTCAGCTTTTAGCGCTGTGGCATTTTGAATGACAATTACGTGGTTATGCAAGACTGTGCCCGAACAAAACTTTTATCATTTTTTTTCCTCACAAATAGAGCTTTCTTTTGGTGGTATTTGATCACCACTGGGGTTTTTCTTTTTTGCTAAACAAATAAAAAAAATACTAAAATTGTGGAAAAAAAAAAAGTTTTTCTTCATTTATGTTATAAAATTTTGTAAATAAGTAAGTTTTTCTCCTGCACTGACGAGCACTGATGAGGCTGCACTGATGGGTACTAATAAGGTGGCACTGATGGGCACTGATGATGGGGCACTAATATGCAGCAATGATGGGCACTGATAGGTGGCACTGATATGCAGCATTGATGGGCACTGATAAGTGGCACTGATGGGCACTACTCATAGGCAGCACTGATAGGGGCACTGATGGGTGGCACTGATAGATGGCACTGATAGGCTGCACTGATGAGGAGGCACTGACATGCATTCCTAATGGGCACTGTTTGGCATCTTTGAGCACTGATTGGCACCCCTGGTGTGGCACAGGTTGGCATCCCTGGTGGGCTTTAGTGGGCATTCTTGGTGAGTCTGCACTGATAATCAATTCAATGATTATCAGTGCAGACCCCCCCCCCCCCTGTCAGGAGAGCCGCCGATTGGCTCTCCTTTACCAGTGCCTTGTCACAGCGAACTGAGGAAAGCCAATAAACTGCACTTTCTGGTTAGGATGTGACCAGCTGTGATGGGACACAGCTGATCACATGGTAAAGAGCCTACATTAGAAGCTCTTTATCGGGACACACCCCACCACCAATCGCCGCTCTGTGTGCCCTCGCGGCCTATTCTGCTGGACATTATATGACGCCCAATCAGGATAACTTAACCACTTTGTGGCCGTCATTCTGCTATATGGTGGGCGGAAAGTGGTTAAAAAGAAACCAAGCTGATATATGGGAAGTCCAAGTGTGTGCACACAAAGGCAGAAACTAGAGGCCCATGGGACTTTAAAGAGACACACAGCGGACGTTAAATGTGCATGAATTTATTACATGAAAAATTACATATAAAAATACCACAAGAAAAAAAAAAAAAATCAACAATATCAATGGTAATCATTAATGAAAAATAGAATACAAGTACATACAAGATATAACTTCATCTATTTCTGACATTTTAATATATATAAAATAAAAAAGATATATATATATATATATAGATAGATAGATAGATAGATAGATAGATAGATAGATAGATAGATAGATAGATAGATAGATAGATAGATAGATAGATAGATAGATAGACAGACAGACAGACAGACAGACAGACAGACAGATAGATAGATAGATAGATAGATAGATAGATAGATAGATAGATAGATAGATAGATAGATAGATAGATAGATAGATAGATAGATAGATAGATAGATAGATAGATAGATAGATAGATAGATAGATAGACAGATAGATAGATAGATAGATAGATAGATATCATTTTTTTTTTTCTCAACATGTTTCGCAAATTCAGTAGTTCGCTTCATCAGGAGGAACACAGATATGAGTAGTCAATGCCAGAATAGTAATCCTCTCATATAACCGATAATGTTCCTCTACATCCATGTGACTGTTCCAATAAATAACATAGCATAGTATAAAAGAAAAATCCTTCCTTCTGTTGGTAGTGCAAATCTTCCCACCGGGAGTTGGGGAGAGAAGGAGAATCAAGCCACGAATAAACAGGCGGTGCCTCCGGATATAGAAACCAGGTGATAGAGTCCTAGGAGTCAAGGTGGTCTGGCGCTGATACCGCACCAAGATGGAAAGTGGTTAAAGTGAAGTTTATGTTCATTTTTAGATCATTAAAAACATGTTCGTGGGGAAAAAAAATAGCAAAAAATAAATAAAAATAAATAAATAAATAATAATAATAATCTAGCATATACAATTGCTACGCAAGTCATATTGTAATTTAGTCACCTTAGCCCTGGAAAGGTTTACCCCCCCCCCCCCCTTATGACCAGGCTGTTTTTTTGCAATATGGCACTGACGGAACTGACAATTGCGCGGTCATTCAACACTGTAAAATGTATGTCCTTTTTTTCCCACAAATAGAGGTTTCTTTTGGTGGTATTTGATCACCTCTGTGGTTTTTATTTTTTGCGTTCTAAACAGAGAAACAAAAAAAGGACCGACAATTTTGAAAAATAAAAAAAATCAATGACAGTATTTTTTACTTTCTGCAATAATAATAATAATAATAATAATAATAATAATAAATAGTAATAATAATAAAAAATAAAATTAATATAAAAAAAAAAATGTTTAATCTACATGTTTTTGTTAAAAGAAATCCCAATTAGCGTACTGTATATTGATTGGTTTGCGCAAAAGTTATAGCGTCTACAAACTATGGGATAGATTTATAGAATTTTTATTTTTTAAATTTTTTTTTACTAGTACTTGCAACGTACCACGATTTTTAGCGGGACTACAATATTACGGCAGACAAATCTGGCACTAACTGACACTTTTGACACTTTTTGGATACCAGTGACACTAATACAGTGATCAGTGCTAAAAATACGCACTGTCACTGTACTGACAGGGAAGGGGTTATCAGCTGCGATCAAAGGGTTAAATGTGTTCCCTGGGAGTGCTTTCTAACTGTTTTGGGGAGGTGCTTTGACTGGGGGAAGACAGAGATCTGTGTTCCTGCTTAGCAGGAACACAGAATCTCCATCTTCCCCTCCCACAGTATGGCGATCTGCCTTGTTTACATAGGCAGAATGCTGTGTTGCCTCTCTCATGAATAATCCCGGGGTGCCGGTGAACATCTGGTCCGCCGGACCTGATGATTGGTTTCCCGCTGTGTCTAATGACAGTGCACGAAATGATGTACACAGGTACGTAATTTCGTGCAGCATATCTGTGTGGGATGCTCCAGAACTGGTTAATGTTATTAACCTTTTCTTTTCATTAATTAAAATTGAATGCAATATGGCAGCCTAAAGCCATTCTGCATGTAGCTCCCTCCCCTGGTTAGGTTGCTAGGCTAAATTTAGTTTTTGGCTTCACACTAACCAGTCAAGCAGTGATCTGTTTTTCTGGTCGGGATTTTCCCAAGCTGGGTATATGATTTATCTACTTCTGGAAGAAGCTTCTAGAATATAGGGCGGAGACAGTCAAAAAAAACAGTATAAATATTTATCCTGCCCCAACCAATCTCTGGATGAAAATAAAAGTAAAAACAGGAGAGCGCCTCTAAGAGTAGCAGTTTAATGTTATAAAAAGGCAATCAGCCAAATTTACACACACATAAATGAAGGGATAAAAGCACTTAAGTGAAGGTGACGAGCCAGCAGACGAAGGGAAAAGCGTCCAAGCCTGGGGTACACAGAGGTCTTCCTGTGCCTAAGTACCCCTTCATCTGTTGGATCGTCACCTTCACTTAAGAGCTTTTATCCCTTCATTTATGTGAGTGCATATTTGGCTGATTGCCTTTTTTTAACATTAAACTGCTACACTTAGTGTAGAGGCACTCTCCTGTTTTTACTTTGAACCCGATCTAGAGTCGTCTTCACACTTGGAGGAGAGCTACTACCCCAGTGCCTGACCATTTTTCCTCTACCTCAGCCCAATTTATGGACATTGTTATAGGCATTAATTGTCTTCAGCCAAAGTTGTGGAGCGCCTGAGCGCTGGCATTTTACCCTTGTTATACAACCAATCCCTGGAAGAAGGTGTCCAGAAGGTGGCTGGGGAGGTGATAAATGTTTGGGAGGCCTTGCTAGAGTGTTCCTTCCTTTCCTGGGAGGGTACTAATTCTCCAGGGGCTAATGCCCTTGGGAGATAGCTAGTGAGGCAAGATATTGTAGTCTGGGCCTCAGTGGAGTTGGAAGAACAGTTTGAACTGAGGACAAGTTTGGCCCAAACATCGCCTATTCGCCCGTTCAGCAAACACCCAAATTTGCAGGGGGGCTCGGTGGGATATTCGCTCAACAACAACCAACACCAGCAGATGACATGGCTTCCCAAAATCATCACTGACTGTGGAAAATTTTGCATTTTATTTGGAACTCAAAGTCCCAGAGCCTGGAGGAAAAGTGAATAGGCACAGAATCCAAGTTACATGAGGTCCAGTGTGATGTTTTTCACAGTCAGAGAGAGTCCTAACCTCAACCTGATAAACACCTTTGAGATGAATTAGCGAGGAGAACACAAGCCAGTCCTTCTCGTCCAACATCAGTGCCTGACCTCACAAGTGTGCTTCTGGAAAAATGGTCAAACATTCCCATAGACACACTCCTAAACCTTGTGGACAGCCTTCCCAGAAGAGTTGAAGCTGTTATAGCTGCAAAGGGTGGGCCAACTCAATATTGAACCCTATGGACTAAGACTGGGATGCCATTAAAGTCCAGGTGTGTGTAAAGGTGTCCCAATACTTTTGACAATATAGTGTACATTAGTATCATTTCAGAAATGATTAGTTCCTGGCAGTGCCTACTAATGCATTGTCTATTCATTTTACCCTGGATGATGAGGAGGACATTGTGCTGGAGACGGTTTAGCATTCTATAATTGCCTCCTAATAGAGTAATGGGATCTCGGAGTAATCCAAATAGAACTGTCAGCTAATTATGTCTGCCTTGGAGTCTCCCTGCGCCAGAGATTGGCTGCGCTTCCCCATTTGGCCGATGGGAAGGAGCTGAGGGCTACGAAGGACGTGGCCCGCGTCAGCTTATTCCCGACTGCTTCTTCCCTCCAAAAGCCATAACCATTTCTCACTGTCATTTGATATTTCTGGAGACATTCATTATAGAACGAAGAGCCGGAGAGTTTATTCAAATGGCAAATAAATGCTGAATTAATCCGCTGGACCGCTTTTGAATGCAATAGTAAAGAAAAGGAATTACTAATCTCTATACCAAAGCAAACATAATTGTCACCGCTCAAGAGGAGCATATGCAGCAACCGGTGCACAGGCATCTGAGATCCATCTGCTCAGCTCCAGGCATACAAACGCATAGGCTGCACTCTGCTATGTGCTTTTTTGACCTGCAACAAGCTTTATTAGGCTGTCATATATGACTCTGACTCTAATACGTTTCACCGAATAGGCTTACTCATAGGAGATTCTATGATTAAATCCATGGAGTGAAATGCGTCAAGCAGGGGAGGACTGGGCCAGGGGGCAGGGGGGCAATTGCCCCCTGGGCCGCTCTGATGCCCTGTAAAAAGGCTGCACGGCTTCTGCCACAGACATGCTTGTAGGATTCCTGGTGAAGAGAAGTAAAAGGTCCCTAGCACTAACCTACTGAGTGCGGGTTGAAGACAAGGACAGACCGCAGGCCTCCCCCTCCCCAGCATGGATGGTGTAAACTGTGTCTGAGCAGAGGCTGGTTCCAAGCCCCACTGGATACTCTTCTCCCCCAACTAGCCCCGACTGAGCTGTCCCAGCTCCCCCCAACCACCCCCTGCTGGCCAGGTTAGGAACCCAGATTCAGCCGGTAAGTAGAGAGTATCTGGAGCAAGGATTCAGCTTGGAATGGGGGTCAGTAGGAGGACAGAAAGAGGGAGTGGGAGGGGGGCCGAATCTCTGCACCATGGGCCTCTAGTTTGTACTTGCCCCCTGGGCTGAAAGTTGCCAGTCTGCCCCTGGCGTCAAGCAGGAGGGAGAGAATGTCTGTCTGACCAAAGCTGGCATCAGTAAAACTTGTAGGCCAGTAGAAAGTAAGGCCCGGAGCAAAGACCGGAGAGAACAGTGTAGGGCCAGCATGAACAGGGGAGTGGTAGGGGTTAATTTAGCTTAGGCATTAGTTAGTATGGTGTGTGTGTAGGGGGGAGCCTAGGATTGTTTAGGCTTAGCTAGGGGGGGTGGGGCTGACAGGCAGGAAGAGGCGGGATCTGCTGGGCGCCAGAAATTCCCCTCAGTCAATAGAAGCAACGTCCCTCTCTCCCTCCCTAATATTCCAAATCTATTTGTTATGGTTTGTTGGTTTGTTCTTTTTTTGTTGTTTTGACAGGTTTGCCTGGGATATCGTGGCAGCTGTGGCGTTTTTGTTGGTCTTTGCTGGCAGGTGCAAGAACCTTTAAGTCACCCCTAAGTGAAAATGTCAAAATTGGGCCCAAAGTATCAATATTTTGTTTGACCACCATTAGCTCCCCAATGCCGGCAGCACTCATGCAGCCCCGGACCATGCAAGTCCCACCACCATGCTTGACTGTAGGCAAGACACACTTGTCTTGGTTCTCCGGCCATCACCCTCTTGGGCATGGAGTTCACCGGAGCTTCACAGGTTGCCACTGGAGTCCTCTTCCACTCCTCCATGACGACATCACGGAGCTGGTGGATGTCGGAGAGAGACCTTGCGCTCCTCCACCTTCCGTTTGAGGATGCCCAACAGATGCTCAATAGAGTTTAGGTTTGAAAACATGCTGAAGCTCCCTCCCCTGTCACCTTTTTTCTCTTGGTGTCAGGAAGACCTTTTACAAATGATTCATGGAGATAGCAGAGGAAGGAAGCAGCAGATGGAAATGGCACTTAGTGCTCTGGATTGAGACAAGTACCTATAGAGGGATATGCTTTGTTCAAATTTCAAGTCTGAGGTTTACAACAACTTAAAATATGTGGCTTGGTGTTCAAGTAGCATGTAAATTCCTCACTTTGGGTGTGATTCTCGAAGGTGTGATTTTTTGACCAGGAGGCAAATAAATACATTACTGTGGGTATTGAGTATGAAGGCATGGCCTTATGGCCAAGGGGACTGTATAGACTTCACTGTGGGTGGGGTTGGCTTCACAAAGAATTATCTTTATGGAAAAGAACTGGCTAAAAAAATACTCTATGAACATGGAGAAATAAAATGAAATTAAATCTATCAGCAATATTACAAATTATCAAAAATAAATTATGAAAAATAAAAATAAAATTAGCAAGTGATTTATGCAGATAGCAGAGGAAGGAAGCAGTAGATGGAAATGGCACTTAGTGCTCTGGATTAAGACAAGTACCTATAGAGGGATATGCTTTGTTCAAATTTCATGTCTGAGGTTTACTATAACTTTAAATATGTGGGTTGGTGTTCAAGGGGCGTATAAATTCTTAATTTTGGGTGTGAGTCTCAAAGGTGTGGTTTTTTGACCAGGTGGCATTACTGTGGGTATTGAGTATGAAGGCACGGCTTTGTGGCCAAGGGGACAATATAGACCTCACTGTGGGTGGGGATGGCTTCACAAAGAATTATCTTTATGGAAAAGAACTGGCAAAAAAATCTCTATGAAAATGTAGGAATAAAATGAAATTAAATCTATCAGCAACTTTACAATTTAAAAAAAAAAAAAAATTAGCAAAAAAAAAAAAAAACAATTAAAAAAAAAATAAAGAAAATTAGCAAAAAAAAAAGAAAATTAGCAAAAAAAAAAAAAAAGAAAATTAGCAATAAAAATGGAAAAAATTTAGAAAACACTTGGGATGAGTGTCCCTTTGAATTAAAACGAAGCAAGCTTCCAGAGAAACAAAAATAAAAACCAATGAAATCCTTTCAAGAATAGCAGCCTTCATATGTTGTTTGACATTTAACAATTTAACCGAGAAAGAAATATTGCAAGCTTATTAAAAGCCTTCAAAAATATCGACCTTTCGGTGAGACGGCCATAAAGACGAGTATCAAATGTTTGCATGATAAATATTATTAGTGAGATCCGGTGGCCGGTGTGACATTCCTGCCCTGTAAAGGTGTGCTAATTATTATGTGATCATCTCACGGTAAAATAACTCTTTATGATTGATTGGTCTCTATCCACTCATGGCATGAAGTCTTGATCTACAGCTCTGGAATCTTAAAGCGTAACTCCACTTTTGTTGAGAAAAAAACATTCCCCTCTGGGTGATCTCTGTACATTGCAGGGATTTTAACAAACTTTGTTGCAGATTCCGACCTTTTGTTATTCAAAAGAAATCATTGTTTGTTCCTCTGTGCCGAGCGGGTCTAATGGGAGTGGTTTCATAATTATCTATCAGCTGTGGCAGCTGCAGGGCTCTAAAGAGGAAATCTGCTGGGCCTGCATCCCTTTAGACGTGTTCCTATTGGGAGTATCTCACCAAAAATGACATTTTTGTTGCAGGGGATGCCAGAAATCTGACTTGTATCTTAGTGCAGACTTCTGGGAAAATTGGTGAGCCAATCACACAAGCAGGAAATGATGTTTCTGGGGGTGTGGTCAGTATACATTCTGTGTACAGAACAGCTCCAGGCGGCCATATTGTATTGCTTTTTCAGAAAATTACAACAGCTGCAGATTAAAAAGGAAAGGTCATTTTTAAAAATGTTCAATTACAATATGATTTGTGTCGCAAATGTATACGCTTTATTGTTTTTTTCTTTATTTGCTGATTTTTTTCCCCCACGAAAGTGGAGTTACCCTTTAAATGTCTTATAAAAATTGAGATTATTGGTAGAGAAACTAGGGCACCAATATCAAAAAACAGATAAAACAGGTCAGCATTTTCTAAAGTATATGCCCAGCCAAAACTTTTTTCTTATTTTGTTTTGGAGAGAGAGAACCGGCAGCCTATACACTCCGGTAGATGCTGTAATTAGTGGAGATTGTTAGTCCACCCGCTAGTAACCAAAAACATGGCCGTCTCCTAGGCAGCGACAACTAGCGGGCGGACTAACAACCTCCACTAATTATAGCATCTACCGGAGTGTAAAGGCTGCCGCCTGTTCTGTGAAAACTCCAAGTGGTCGAAATCTCCAATTATTCTGGTGTACACTTACCGGAAATAATGTCATTAGAGTTCTCGGCAAGTTGGAGTTTTCGGCATAACACCGGCTGTGAGTGCACCGCCCACCCGCATATATACTGTGGCAGGCTGGCTCGGCTGCGCGAATCGCCGTACCAGTACGCCGATCTGCGGGAGTGATCCTTGGGGCGTGCGCCCCCATTAGCCAGCGGGGAAGCTGATGCATGGGGCCGGCGGCCGCAAATTGCCGCCGGGCACCCACGATCAATCCCTGCTGAGAGAGAAGGACGATCAGCTGTTGTAAACACAGCTGACCGTTCTTCTCTCTGAAATTATCACAGAGCTCCTGTGACGCTTCTATATAGGATCACATGTCTCTATGGTCATTTCACAGGTCACTCCCCCCACAGTTAGTAAACACTCCCCATGGCTCACAATTAACCCTTTGATCGCCCTGGGTTAACCCCTTGTTCTCCCAGGAATCAGCACAGAGGTCCTGTGTTCCTCCTATTTAGGATCACAGGTCTCTGTGTTGATTCCACAAGCTCATCCCACATACAGTTAGAAAACACCCCCTAGGCATACACATAACCCTTTGATCACCCTTGAGTTAACCCCTTCCCTGCCAGTGTCATTATTACAGTAACAGTACAAATTTTTAGCACTGATTACTGTAGTAATGTCACTGGCCTCCCCGAAAAGGTCAAAAATGTCAGTCAGGGGTCCGATCTGTCCACTGCAATGTCGCAGTCCTGCTAAAAATCGCTGATCGCCGCCATTACCAGTAAAAAAAAATAAAAAATAAATAAAAATGACAAATATTTCCCCTAGTTTGTAGACGTAAAAACTTTTGCATAAGGCTCCTTTCACACACTCCGTCCGTTGGACGGACTCCGTTTTTCTCAGCGGGGGATTGAGCCGCCGATCCCCCACTGAGCAGCAGGAGGACAGCTGTGTCTCCGTGCTGTGTGCGGAGACACAGCTGTCAGTTCCCCATGCATCTCTATGGGGGAAATCAGATGGGAACGGACCGTCGGTCCGTTCTCATCCGATCCCATCTGATATGATCTGCTGGACGGATGGAAAATAGGGTTTCCATCCGTCCAGATTCGACGGATCGGATCGGGTCGGATGTCAGCGGACATGTCTCCGCTGACATCCGATGCCCCATAGGAATGCATGGGGGGACCGTTCATATCCGCCAAAAAAAACGGACAGGCGGATGTGAACGGTCTGCCTGTGTGAAAGGGGCCTTAACCAATCAAAATACGCTTATTTGGATTTTTTTCTTACCAAAAATATGTAGCAGAATACAAATTGGCCTAAAATTATGAAAAAAATTTGATTTTTACATTTTTTTTTTTTTATTGGGAATGTTATATAGCAGAATGCGAAAAATATAGTTTTTTTAATTTTTTTTCAGAATTGTTGCTCTTTTTTTGTTTATAGTGCAAAAAAAAAATAAATAAATAAAATCGCAGAGGTGATCAAATACCACCAAAAGAAATCTCTGCTTATGGGAAAAAAAGGACATCAATTTTATTTGGGTACAGCGTCGCACGACCGCGCAATTGTCCATTAAAGTAACGCAGTGCAGAATCGCAAAAAATGGCCTGGTCAATAAGGGGGTAAAAACTTTGGGTCCAGAAGTGGTTAAAAAAAGCCTACCAGGATGATACCTAGCCTCTGGGCTTCCCTTTACAAAAAAGCTGCCGTCCTTTGTGAACCAGCTATGCTACAAATGACTCAATTTTTCACCTTGAACAAAGGTAACAAAGACGTTAAGACCTCCGACCGAGAAGAGTTAATATTTAAAGTTCTGTTAGGTAACATTCACGCGTTCCGCATTTTATAATTATGAACATTACGCCAACGTAGCACTCAAATCTGCATTGATCCAATTTAATTTATGAAAATTTCAAATCTTTACCCTTCGTTCCAGCTGTGATGAAAAAGGCGCCGTTCTCCCTAAAACGCCAATTAGTTGATGAACACGCTACCTGAAAACAACCACTACAAGCCGTACTCCTCCTAATTAGACACAGTGTGCCGCTCGTGTTTGTATAAGAACGAGGTGATAATTCACGGCTGAAGATTGGGAGGAATCTGTCAGACACACATACCGACAACCAACGGTGGTTTTGTAAGAGCCGAGAGTGCCGGCGTGTCTATATTCCATGCAAATAAGATCATCTTTCTGCTGAACATGCAAATTGACTTCTACTTGGTCTACTGAGGTGCATTACATCTCCCTGACTTTTTAAAAGTAAAACTAGGAATAAGTTTTCTTTAACTTTATATCTAATATATATATATATATATATATATATATACAGGGCTTTTTTTCTGCAGGAACGCGGGGCTACTGATGCTGGCTGGTGGGGGATCTATTGTTGCTGGTGGAGGATCTTTTGTAACTGGGGGTTAATTTAATTGTGACTGGAAGGGATCTACTGTTTAGGGAGGGGTCTACTGTTGCTGGCTGCTGGAGATTCCATTGTTGCTAGCTGGGAGATCTGTTGTTGCTGCTGGGGGTCTGTTGTTGCTGGAGGGGGGGGTCTATTGCTGCTGGCTGTGTGGGATCTATTGTATTGCTTTTTTTGCTATCATTACCAAATTCCATACTACAAAATTATACTTGGCCCTATATTCTCCAAAAGGGTTTGTACTGGAAGCTGGGTAGGGGGGTGAAACCAAGGGTCAGTGCTCGAAACTGGGTAGGGGGGGGGGTGAAACCAAGGGTCAGTGCTCGGAGGTGGTGGGGGGGGTGAAACCAAGGGTCAGTGCTCGAAACTGGGTGGGGGTGAAACCAAGGATCAGTGCTCGAAACTGGGTGGGGGGGTGAAACCAAGGGTCAGTGCTCGGAGGTGGTGGGGGGGGGGGTGAAACCAAGGGTCAGTGCTCAGAACTGGGTGGGGGGGGGGTGAAACCAAGGGTCAGTGCTCGGAGGTGGTGGGGGGGGGGTGAAACCAAGGGTCAGTGCTCAGAACTGGGTGGGGGGGGTGAAACCAAGGGTCAGTGCTCAGAGCTGGGTAGGGGGGGTGAAACCAAGGGTCAGCGCTCGGAGCTGGGTAGGGGGGGTGAAACCAAGGGTCAGTGCTCGGAGCCGGGTAGGGGGGGTGAAACCAAGGGTCAGTGCTCGGAGCTGGGTAGGGGGGGTGAAACCAAGGGTCAGTGCTCGGAGCTGGGTAGGGGGGGTGAAACCAAGGGTCAGTGCTCGGAGCTGGGTAGGGAGGGGGGTGAAACCAAGGGTCAGTGCTCGGAGGTGGGTAGGGGGCAAAGTGACTTAGAACAGGGAGTTCCTGCACCTATTCTCTGAGAAAAAAAGCCCTGTATATATATATATATATATACACACGCTATATTACCAAAAGTATTGGGACGCCTGCCTTTACACGCACATGAACTTTAATGGCATCCCAGTCTTAGTCAGTAGGGTTCAATATTGAGTTGGCCCACCCTTTGCAGCTATAACAGCTTCAACTCTTCTGGGAAGGCTGTCCACAAGGTTTAGGAGTGTGTCTATGGGCAGAAGTGTAACTAGAACCTTCAGGGCCCTGGTGCAAGAAACCATGAAGGGCCCCCCGGACCCCTGCCCTTCAAGCCTGGGGCTCTTCCCACTGATCCTGGGGCCCTTTTACTCTCATTGCGGGGCCCTTTATTACGGTCCCGCAGTGGGACCCTTTCACAAGTTCTGCAGTGGGCCCCCTTCCTGCCATCTTGGGGCCTCCCCACGGTGGTGGAATGCCAGGGTCCGGTCGCAAGTGGGACCTTTGCCATCCTGGAAGTTCACCCACTGGTGTCAGTAGTTTTTATTTTTTGGTATTTTAATTGTATTATTTTTTATAATTTTATTTTATTTTTTTTACAATGTCACTGACTATGACTCTGTCCATTCAGAAAAGGAAGGAGCTGGTAAATTACATATTTACCGACCCCTTCCTGGTTCTCTATTGTGACAAATCCCCTGCAGCGGCCGGCAGGAGAGGGGAGGGAGCACAATGGGGGGGGGGACCAGGGGAGCACACAGGGGCCCAGAGACAGCAGAACACAAATGAACTGGATAGGAGGAGTGGCGGGGGCAGCATACAGAGGAACCAATCTCCTCCATTTTCCTCCTGCAGCTACAGGAGGAAAAGGGAGGACAGTGATTTCTCTACATGCTGCCCCCGCCGCCCCTCCTATCCAGGTGTACAGGGGAGCCGCACAGGCCCCTGGAGCATGGGGCCCAGTTGCTATTGCAACCCCTGTAGTTACGCCCCTGTCTATGGGAATGTTTGACCATTCTTCCAGATGCACATTTGTGAGGTCAGGCGCTGATGTTGGAAAAGAAGGGTAGCGTACAATATACTCACAAACATAGGATGTGTACAAGCATGTAGGAAATGGGAACCGCTCCCCTCCAGAACACTTCTCTACTGCTTGATAGCGTGATGACGTCCACAAAAACTCAAGTGGCAAATTTGGCTCTGAGGAAGAAGGTTCTCCCTCAAACGCGTAAGCCATACCAGGTTTTTGTGGATGCCATCACGCTATCCAGAAGTAGAGAAGTGTTCTGGAGGCGAGCTGTTCCCATTTCCTACATGCTTGTACATATCCTATGTTTGTGAGTATATTTGATTTTAATAAACTTTTTAGTGGTAATGCACAAGGTCGGTGCTCCCTTCTCTTGTTATTGTCTTACAGCGTTTTTTGGATACCCTTGGTCCTGAGGGGGCAGCAAGACCACCTTATCTGTGCCTACAAAACCACCTAAAACATTCACCATTCCGCATACCACTACAGAGATACTGTTTTTTGGTTTTGTATAACAGCTTCAGCCAGGGGTGAACTGGGCCAGGGGGCGGGGGGGGCAATTGCCCCCCGGGCCGCTCGGATGTATCATAAAAAGACTGCACTGCTTCTGCCACAGACATGCCTAAAGGATTACTGATGAAGAGAAGTAAAAAGTCCCCACCGCTGACCTACTGAGCACGGGATAAAGAAAAGGACAGAGCGAAGCCCTCCACCCAACATGGATGTGTAAGCTGTGTCTGAGCAGAGGCCGGTTCCATGCCCCACTGGAGACTCTCCTCCTCCGGCCAGCCCCGACCGAGCTGTCCCAGCTCCCCCCAACCGCCCCTGCTGGCCAGGTCGGGAAACCAGATTCGGCCGGTGAGTAGAGAGTGCCTGGAGCGGAGCATCAGCCTGGAATGGGGGTCAGGAGGAGGCCGGGAAGAGAGAAGAGTGGGAGGGGGGTTGGGTTGCTGCACCATGGGCCTCTGGTTTGTACTTGCTGAAAGTTGCCAGTCAGCCCCTAGCTTCAGCTTTTATTAGAAGGCAGTCCACAAGGTATAGGAGTGTGTCTATGGGAATGTTTGACCATTCTACCAGAAGCGCATTTGTGAGGTCAGGCACTGATGTTGGACAAAAAGGCCTGGCTCACAGTCTCCCCTCTAATTCATCCCAAAGGTGTTCTATTGAGGTTGAGGTCAGGCAGTCATGTTCCTCCACACCAAACTCGCTCATCCATGTCTTTATGGACCTTGCTTTGTGCACTGTTGCACAGTCATGTTGGAACAGGAAGGGGCCATCCCCAAACTCCTCCCACAAAGTTGGGAGCATGAAATTGTCCAAATTGGTATGCTGACGCCTTAAGAGTTCCCTTCTCTGGAACTAAGGGGCCAAGCCCAACCCCTGAAAACACCCCCACACCATAATCCCCCCTCCACCAAATGATTTGGACCAGTGCACAAAGCAAGGTCCATAAAGACATGGATGAGTGAGTTTGGGGTGGAGAAATTTGACTGGCCTGCACAGAGTCCTGACCTCAACCCAATAGAATCCAGGCTTTTTCGTCCAACATTAGTGCCTAACCTCACAAATGCGCTTCTGTTGGGCTTCTGTCTAAATTGGCCCTGGTATGTGTATGTATGAATGTAAGTTAGGGACCGATGTGAATGTACAATATATCGGGTTGAGGTCCTGACCTCACTAATGCACTTCTGGAAGAATGGTCAAACATTCCCATAGACACATCTTAAAGTGAAACTTTAGTCTCCCAATCAACATTGATTATTTCTAATCCTCATACTGCTAGCATTAGTAAGTATATAGGAAAGTGTATCATATTTACTTGTTTTAAACTTTTTTTCTTTTACATTTCTTCAGTTACTTCCTGGTTTCATGCCTAGGCAAATGATGTCATACATCCCAGGAGTCTTCGGGAGGGGAGGAGGGGTTTTCACAGCTCAGCACACTCTCCTGCATGCATACTTGAGCTAAGGGCCGGAAGTAAATGCTCTATGAATCATTTACCCTTACTCAAGATGGCCACAGCCTGACATGCTAAGCAGGGTTTTTTTCAAAGTGATTTCTCACCAAAATAAAGCATGGAGACATGGATGGATGGGGGACTTTGCCTTGAATATTCAAATTTAATTAACCAGTTCTGGACCGGAAGGATTTACCCCCTTAATGACCAGGCCATTTTCTGCGATTTGGCACTGCGTTATTTTAACTGACAATTGCACAAATAGAGCTTTCTTTTGGTTGTATTTGATCACCTGTGCGATCTTTATTTTTTGCACTATAAACAAAATAAGACCGACAATTCTGAAAAAAAATAAAGCAATATTTTTCACACTCTGCTATATAACATACCCAAAAAAATAAATTTAAAAATCAAAAATGTTTTCATCATTTCAGGCCATTTTGTATTCTGTTACATATTTTTGGTAAAAACAAAAATCCCAATAAGTGTATTTTGATTGGTTTGCACAAAAGTTATTGCGTCTACTAACTATGGGAAAGTTTTATGTCATTTTTATTTATTTATTTATTTTTTTTTACTAGTATTGGTGGTGACTAGTGTTGAGCGAACACGGACTGTATTATTCGTGTTCGTACCGAATAATTGGATTTTTGTTACCCGAACACGAACACGGACACTTTACTGTATATTCGGGTAAAAATCCGTGTTCGGTCGTTTTATTTCCGGGTTTTGCATGCTTTGGCGCTCTTTTCATGGCGGGCTTTCAACAGCCAATCAACAATCATTTAACTGGTGTGCCTTAAGCCATCCCAGCCATGCCTGCAAATGTCTCAGTAGCTGTGATTGGCCGTCTGAAGCATGTGACCAAGTCTTTATAAGTTCGAGGCAGCCGCAGCGGCGTCATTATGCTGCTTAGATCAGGGAAAGAGCACACATCAACGTGCTGGCTGCTGATTAGGGAAAGATAGGCAGGAAAAAAACATTTGTGTCCGGATAGAATTGAGGGACAGGTCGGAGTGTTTAGGCAGGGCGAGTTGTAGGCATTTTAGGGATAGAGTCTGCTGAATTATAGGGTCAGTGTGTTCTACAAACTACAATCGATATTGCTGTGTGGGGTGGGGTCTGCACTTAGTTCTCCTGATCTACGATCTCTTCTCAATCCTGTTAGGGACAGAGTCTGCTGAATTTTAGGGAAAGTGTGTTCTACAAACTACAATCGATATTGCTGTGTGGTGTGGGATAGGAGATAGGCAGGTGTCAGTGATCCACATCCATTTTTCTGTGTGTGGGCTGCAGTGAACACAATCTTTTTGGGGTGCAGTGAACACAATCCTTTTGGAGTGCAGTGAACAAAATCTTTGTGGGGTGCAGTGAACAAAACCTTTGTGGGGGTACAGTGAACACAATCTTTGTGGGGTGCAGTGAAGACAATCCTTGTGGGGTGCAGTGAAGACAATCCTTGTGGGGTGCAGTGAAGACAAACAATCCTTGTGGGGTGCAGTGAACAAAATATTTGGGGGGTACAGTGAACACAATCTTTGTGGGGTGCAGTGAAGACAATCCTTGTGGGGTGCAGTGAAGACAATCCTTGTGGGGTGCAGTGAACAAAATCTTTGGGGGGTACAGTGAACACAATCTTTGTGGGGTGCAGTGAAGACAATCCTTGTGGGGTACAGTGAACACAATCTTTGTGGGGTGCAGTGAAGACAATCCTTTTGGGGTGCAGTGAACACAATCTTTGTGGGGTGCAGTGAAAAAAACCTTTGTGGGGTACAGTGAACACAATCTTTGTGGGGTGCAGTGAACAAAACCTTTGTGGGGTACAGTGAACACAATCTTTGTGGGGTGCAGTGAAGACAATCCTTTTGGAGTGCAGTAAACACAATCTTTGTGGGGTACAGTGAACACAATCTTTGTGGGGTGCAGTGAACAAAACCTTTGTGGGGTACAGTGAACACAATCTTTGTGGGGTGCAGTGAACACAATCTTTGTGGGGTGCAGTGAACAAAACCTTTGTGGGGTGCAGTGAACACAACCTTTGTGGGGTACAGTGAACACAATCTTTTTGGGGTGCAGTGAACAAAACCTTTGTGGGGTACAGTGAACACAATCTTTGTGGGGTGCAGTGAACACAATCTTTGTGGGGTGCAGTGAACAAAACCTTTGTGGGGTGCAGTGAACACAACCTTTGTGGGGTACACTGAACACAATCTTTGTGGGGTGCAGTGAACAAAACCTTTATGGGGTACAGTGAACACAATCTTTGTGGGGTGCAGAGAAGACAATCCTTTTGGGGTGCAGTGAACACAATCTTTGTGGGGTACAGTGAACACAATCTTTGTGGGGTGCAGTGAACACAATCTTTGTGGGGTGCAGTGAACAAAACCTTTGTGGGGTGCAGTGAACACAATCTGTGTGGGGTGCAGTGAAGACAATCCTTGTGGGGTGCAGTGAAGACAATCCTTGTGGGGTGCAGTGAAGACAAACAATCCTTGTGGGGTGCAGTGAACAAAATCTTTGGGGGGTACAGTGAACACAATCTTTCTGGGGTGCAGTGAACAAAACCTTTGTGGGGTACAGTGAACACAATCTTTGTGGGGTGCAGTGAACAAAACCTTTGTGGGGTACAGTGAACACAATCTTTGTGGGGTGCAGTGAAGACAATCCTTTTGGGGTGCAGTGAACAAAACCTTTGTGGGGTACAGTGAACACAATTTTTGTGGGGTGCAGTGAAGACAATCCTTTTGGAGTGCAGTGAACACAATCTTTGTGGGGTACAGTGAACAAAACCTTTGTGGGGTACAGTGAACACAATCTTTGTGGGGTGCAGAGAAGACAATCCTTTTGGGGTGCAGTGAACACAATCTTTGTGGGGTACAGTGAACACAATCTTTGTGGGGTGCAGTGAACAAAACCTTTGTGGGGTACAGTGAACACAATCTTTGTGGGGTGCAGTGAACAAAACCTTTGTGGGGTACAATGAACACAATCTTTGTGGGGTACAGTGAACACAATCTTTGTGGGGTACAGTGAACACAATCTCATACTTCTGAAGCTTTGAGGGTGCTGCCTGTTCTATACTCCTCCTCCTCCTCCTCATCCATCCTTTTAGGTGTACAAACAATAGTAATTGTGGCCTAGTGTGCTTCTGTACGTGTGAAAAACATACACTTTTTTTTGATCATATTTCCTATTCCGTTATTCAATAAAAACCTTTGGGGCTCAATTAAATTGCGGAATAGTCTGTGTCGGTACGTGTGAGATCCACCTTTCCAAGTTTTTGGGGTTCATCTCATACTTCTGAAGATTTGAGGGTGCTGCCTGTTCCATACTCCTCTTCCTCATCCTCCCTTTAGGGTAGGAAAAAATTTAATCGGGCCTAGTCTGTGTTTGTACGTGTGAGATACACAGTTTTTTATCCTATTCCGCTATTCAATACACACCCTTTTGGTGTAAAAAACATTAAATTGCGGCATAGTTTGCATATTTGACTGTGAGATACACCCGTGCGATACTGTTGTTCTTTTGTTCCGCTATTCAATAAAGACCTTTTTAGGGCAAGATCTTAAATTTCAGAAATATGAGGAGAGCGTCAAATAGGGGCCGTGGCCTGGGTCGTGGTGGTGCTGCTGCTAGAGCTCCTGTTGCAAGGAGAGGACGTGGTCGATCTGTGCCAGCTACACGCACAAGTGAAACACCTTCCTCAAGTGTGAGTAGGCGACAGAACCTGCATCAGTATTTGGTAGGGCATCATACGCCCCTAGAAGTGATGAGGCCAGAACAAGTGGAGGCGATAGTAGATTGGTTTGCTGCTGACAGTGCCTCCAGTTCCTTCACATTGTCTCCCACCCAGTCTACTGCAGAAAGGTCACAGTTGGCACCTGCAGCCGATGTCCAACCGTCTTTCACCTCACCCCCTTGCAAATCAGGCAAGCAGTCTGAGCCCCAAGCCATACAGCAGTCTCTTCTTCTTTTTGATGACTCTGTCAGCAGGGTTTCCCAGGGCCATCCACCTAGCCCTGCCCCAGAAGTGGAAGAGATTGAGTGCGGCGATGCCCAACCACTTATTTCTCAAGATGAGTACATGCAAGGATCATCGCAGCACGTCTCCGATGATGACGAAACGCAGGTGCCAACTGCTGCGGCGTTCAGCGACCGACAAGGAGGGCAGGGGTGAAGACTGGGTGGAAGATGATGTGGAGGACGATGAGGTCCTCGACCCCACATGGAATGAACGTCATGCAGGTGACCTGAGTAGTTTGGAGGAAGAGGCGGTGGTCGCACAGAGCCACCAGCACAGCAGAAGAGGGAGCAGGGTGCAGAAGCGGAGCGGCCGTGCCCTAGACACTACGCCCGCTACTGCCCAACGCAGCAAGGGAACGAGCGCACCAAAGTCAGCTCAAAGGAGTTCTCTAGCGTGGAAGTTCTTTAGAAAATGTGCTGATGACAGGACACGAGTGGTTTGCACCCTGTGCAATCAGAGCTTGAAGCGAGGCATAAACCTTCTCAACCTGAGCACAACCTGCATGATCAGGCATCTAAGTGCAAAGCACGAGCTGCAGTGGAGTACACACCTTCAAAACCAAGAAACGTCTCTGGCTCATCCTGCTTCCTCTTCTGCTGCAGTCTCGGCCGCTCCAGCCACATCTGTTGTGATACCGGCACCTGCCACCCCGCAAACAGACGATCTGTCAGCAACACCACCACCTGGGTCACCAACAACCATCTCCACAATGTCCCGTGGAAGCGTTCAGCTTTCCATCTCCCAAACACTTGAGAGGAAGAGGAAGTACCCCCCTACCCACCCGCGATCCCTGGCCCTGAATGCCAGCATTTCAAAATTATTGGCCTTTGAAATGCTGTCATTCCGTCTGGTGGAGACGCACAGTTTTAAAAACCTTATGTCGGTGGCTGTCCCACAGTACGTCGTGCCCAGCCGCCACTACTTTTCCAGGCAAGCCATCCCTTCCCTGCACAACCAAGTGGGGGAAAAAATCAGGTGTGCACTGCGCAACGCCATCTGTGCCAAGGTCCACCTAACTACCGATACGTGGACCAGTAAGCACGGTCAGGGGCGTTATATCTCCCTAACGGCACACTGGGTAAATGCAGTGGCGGATGGGCCTGAGGCGGATAGCAATTTGGCGCATGTCCTTCCACCACCGAGGATTGCAGGGCGCTTCAGTTTGCCTCCTGTTCCTAACTCCTCCTACTCCGCTTCCTTATCCTCTACCGCCTCCTCATCCGGACAGCGTAACACCTTCACCACCAACTTCAGCACGGCCAGGGGTAAACGACAGCAGGCAGTTTTACAACTTGCCTGTTTGGGGGACAAACCACACACCGCGCAGGAGTTGTGGAGGAGCATGGAACAGCAGACAAATGAGTGGTTGCTGCCAGCGAGCCTCAAGCCCGGCCTGGTGGTGTGCGATAACGGGAGAAATCTCATAGCAGCTCTGGGCCTAGCCGGTTTGACGCACATCCCTTGCCTGGCGCATGTGCTGAATTTGGTGGTGCAGAGGTTCCTTAAAAACTACCCCGATATGTCAGAGCTGCTGCGGAAAGTGCGGGCCGTTTGTGCGCACTTTCGGCGTTCTCACCCTGCTGCTGCTCGCCTGGCAGCGCTGCAGCGTAACTTCGGCCTTCCCGCTCACCGCCTCATATGTGACGTGCCCACAAGGTGGAACTCCACCTTGCACATGCTGGAAAGACTGTGCGAGCAGCAGCAGGCCATAGTGGAGTTTCAGCTGCAGCACGCACGCCTGAGTCGCTCTGCGGAACAGCACCACTTCACCACCAATAACTGGGCCTCCATGCGAGACCTGTGTGCCTTGTTGCGCTGTTTTGAGTACTCCACCAACATGGCCAGTGGCAATGACGCCGTTCTCAGCTTAACTATCCCACTTCTATGCCTCCTTGAAAAAACAATTCGGGCGATGATGGAAGAGGATGTGGCACAGGATGAGGAGGAGGAGGAGGATGAAGAGGTAACATTTCCAAGGCTTTCAGGGCAGTCATTCGCAAGGGGCTCCGAGGGTGGGTTCCTGCACACACAAACGCCAGGGACACAATTGTCCAGCAGGGGCACAGTTCTGGAGGATGAGGAGGATGAGGAGGAGGAGGAGCTGGAGGAGGAGATGGAACCATGTTCACAGCAGGGTGGCACCCAGGCCAGCTCATGGCCATCACTGGTGCGTGGCTGGGGGGATACAGAGGACACGGACGATACACCTCCCACAGAGGACAGCCTTTCGTCGCCTCTGGGCAGCCTGGCACACATGAGCGATTACATGCTGCAGTGTCTCCACAACGACCGCCGAGTTGCCCACATTCTAACTTGTGCTGATTACTGGGTGGCCACGCTGCTGGATCCCCGTTACAAGGACAACGTACCGTCCTTAATTCACTCACTGGAGCGCGATCGCAAAATGCGCGAGTACAAGCGCACGCTGGTAGACGCGATGCTGCTGGCATTCCCATCTGACAGCGGGGCCACAGTGGAAGCACAAGGCAGAGGAGGAGGAGGAGGAGGTCGCCAACTCAACCAGGGCACCGCCAGCACCTCAGAAGGCAGGGTTAGCATGGCCGAAATGTGGAAAAGCTTTGTCAGCACGCCACAACAAACAGCAGCACCAGCAGCTCAGATGGAACGTCTTAGCAGGAGGCAGCATTTTACCAACATGGTGGAGCAGTATGTGTGCACACGCCTACATGTAGTGAATGAGGGGTCTGCCCCCTTCAACTTCTGGGTCTCCAAATTGGGCACATGGTCTGAGCTTGCCCTTTACGCCCTGGAGGTGCTGGCGTGCCCTGCAGCCAGTGTATTATCTGAACGGGTATTTAGCACGGCTGGGGGTGTTATAACAGACAAGCGCAGCCGCCTGTCCAGAGACAATGTGGACAAGCTCACGTTCATTAAAATGAACCAGGCATGGATCCCACGGGACTTTTCCGTACCTTGTGCAGAATAGCAATGGATACCGACCTTACCCAGCCATTGTTCCATTTTTGCTCTTTCTCACTCTTTTGGGGTGTACCCTCATTTAAAATTTGTGAAAAGAAGCAGTGTTGGCTACCTCGTCCTCCTCCTCAGGGCCAGATTAACGTAGGGGCTATTGGAGCTGCAGCTCCATGCAGGCCCCTACCTTTTATATAGGCCCCGGGTTGGCCATATTCACTGTGACCGCTCTTCTGTCACTTGTAAACACAGAAGTCTGGCTTCTATGCTCGCTTCCCCAGGCAGCACCCTCAGAACCTCCCCACACAGCGCGAAGGCCGGACAAGGAGGGACAGTTGCCGATGCATGGATGTGTTTATGGGCTTCAGAGACAGCATCCCATGTTGAATTAGGCATGCATGGCTGCACCCTTCCTCCTCTGGGTGCATGCCAAGGCACGGCCCTTAAGGCCCTTCAAAATCCTCAGCACCAAGACCATGATGCTCTTAATCCGGCCCTGGTCCTCCTCCACCGCCGCTTCCACCTACACCGCCCATAGGTGTGCGCAGCCTATTGCATTAGGGTGTGCACCCCAAAGTTGAAATACACATGCATGTGTTTGCCTACATGTACATGGCCCCGATACATTACTCTCCCTGCTGGCAAAGAGAAATAGAGCAGAGCAGGTGCGAGGGAGATCTTTCCCATCTCCTCACTGGCAAACAGAGCGATAATGCTATGTGCCCTAGGTGATTAGGGTGTGCCCAGGTACACCAGGCACACCCTGTGCGCACGCCTATGACACCGCCACATCCACCACCACCTCAACCTCCCTCCTACTCCATATGGGCCTCGTCCTTCAGAGATGAAGAACATTGTTTTATTTTTCTGTTTTTTTTTTGTTGTTTTAAGTTATTTCCCTATCCACATTTGTTTGCAGAGCACTTGCCGTGCTCTTAACTACGTTTTGCTGCCATTTGCAGCACTCTAGCCCTTTCCATTGGTGTTTTAGAGCCATTTTAGTGCCTTAAAGTTTGGGTCCCCATTGACTTCAATGGGGTTCGGTGTCCGGGAAAAGTTCGGTAAAAGTCCGGGACACGGACCCAGACTTTTTTTTAAAGTTCGGCCGAACCCGTCGAACACGGACATCTAGGTGTCCGCTCAACCCTAGTGGTGACAACTGACAAGCAATTTTTAGCGGGACTGCAACATTGCGGCTGACAGATCGGACCCCTAACTGACATTTTGTACACTTTTGGGGGACCAGTGACATTACTACAGTTATCAGTGCTAAAAATATGCACTGTTACTTTAATAATGACACTGGCAGGGAAGGGATTAACCTAGGGGTGATCAAGGGGTTAATTGTGAGTCTAGGGGGGTGTTTTCTAACTGAGGGGGGAGGGACTTGTGAAATGACCATAGAGACCTGTGATCCTATATAGAAGGATCACAGGCGCTCTGTGATGATTTCAGAGAGAACAACGGTCAGCTGTGTTTACAACATCCGACCGTCCTTTTCTCACAGTGTGGTGCTCAGATGCAGTGAAGATCCGCTTTAAAGGAGATACAAAGTATTTTGTACCGTGTGCTCAGTGCAAAGTAATGCAGCAATAACTTTGCTGATCTTTGTCTTTGTTCACACCGCTAAACCAATTTGATTTTTTTTCTCGGAGACTCTACCGTGTGTAATGATTTGTGCTGCTCTTTAACCACTTGCCAGCCAGCCACCGTAGTTTTACGGCGGCAGGTCAGCTCTCTTACAGGAAACGACGTACCTGCACGTGACTTCGTGTAATAGACAGTGGGGGCGTGCGTGCCGCCAGAGGTGCACACATCCACCGATTGACCAGAGGGGGAGCCAATCAGCGCGTCCGACGGACGCGATGTCCACCGGCCAACCGCAATCTCTCCCTGTGGAGACAGAGCGGCGGTCTGTCTATGTAAACACACCACCGTTCTGTCACAGATGAACACAGGGATCCTGTGTTTCTACTATACAGGAACAAAGGTCTCTGTGTCCATCTATTGAGTGCATCCCCCATACAGTTAGAAGGCACTCCCTAGGAGCACACTTAATCCTTTGATTGCCCCTGGTGTTAACCTCTTCCCTGCCAGTGTCATTAGTACAGTGACAGTGCATATTTTTAGCAGTGATTACTGTAGTAATGTCACTGGTCCCCCCAAAAGTGTCAAAAGTGTCAGTTAGGTGTCCGATCTGTCCAATGTTACAGTCCCGCTAAAAATCACTGACCGCCGCCATTACTAGTAAAAAACTAAAAATGACATAAATCTATCTCTTAGTTTGTAGATGCAATAACTTTTGCGCAAACCAATCAATATAAACTTATTGGGGTTTTCTATTACCAAAAATATGTAGCAGAACACAAATTGGCCTGAATTGATGAAAAAATTTGTTTTTTTCTTTTTTTTTTTTTTTTTTTATTGAATATGTTATAGAGCAGAAAGTAATAAATATATATATATATATATATATATATATATATATATATATATATATATATATTTTTTTTTTTTTTCAGAATTGTCGCTCTTTTTTGTTTATAGCGCAAAAAATAAAAAATCGCACAGGTGATCAAATACCACCAAAAGAAAGCTCTATTTGTGGGGAAAAAAAAGGACATTAATTTGATTTGGGTACAGTGTTGCACGACCGCGCAATTATTAGTTAAGGCAACGCAGTGCAGTATTGCGTAAAAATGCCCTGGTCATTAAGGGGGTAAAACCTTGCGGTCCTTAAGTGGTTAAAATAAGAAGGAAAAAAATAAAGAACTTTTGTCTTAGCCGTCCAAATATTTTATAATGAAGATGAATTAGCAGCTCAAGCTGTCAGCTCAGCCTTTGAAAAGAAACAATCGAGCAGAATATTAAATTATCTTTTGAGTACTTAAAAGTCTGAAATAATTGGCCCTTTAATGTTTTTTTTTTTTAGTGCCCATCTCTCCTATTGGCCTGCGCTCATGAATGCATGGAGGAACACGATCGCGACTCTAATGGTGGCTGACAATAAAATGATCACATCCCCCAGTTCAAAAGCATTGTTGTGCTTTAACAAGGGGTGGCCAATTAATGACCTATATGAAAAAAGGATATTAAAAAATCATTCTGAAGAGTAACTCTGCGACCAGCTGCTAAAGCTTCCCTTTTATCTCCGCAGCTAAAAGCTTGTGGAGCACATCGTCCAAAATCATTATTTAGAGACTCATTGGAGAATTAATTATGGTTCTGTGCCCGGCAATGCCAATGTCACACAAGAGAAATGGATGTGTTGAGTTTTTCAGCAAAGGCCACTTATTCTAATATAAACCAGACAACCTCTTCAAAAGAAGCACAGTGCTGTTTGTATTATGTGATAAAAAGCTCAAAATGTAGCAATTACAGGAAAAAAACCCTTATGGAAACTAGAAATGAAATAAAGGTTGCTAGGCCTGAGTTTGCTGTTTTTGGAAACATGCGGGTCAATATTGATCGTCATTTGTCTATAGCAGGGGTCTCCAAACTTTCTAAATAAAGAGGCAGTTTACTGTCCTTCAAACATGGGAGAAATAGTGCCCCATCATTGGTAACAGGAGGAAAAGGGCCCCATCATTGGTGTCAGTGGGAGGAATAGTGCCCCATCATTGGTGTCAGTGGGAGGAATAGTGTCCCATCATTGGTGTCAGTGGGAGGAATAGTGTCCCATCATTGGTGTCAGTGGGAGGAATAGTGTCCCATCATTGGTGTCAGTAGGAGGAACAGTGCCCCATCATTGGTGTCAGTGGGAGGAATAGTGCCCCATCATTGGTGTCAGTGGGAGGAATAGTGCCCCATCATTGGTAACCAGAGATGTATAGTAACGTAGTAGAACTACTTAACCACTTGCCGACCGCCGCACGCCGATCTACGTCGGCGGTCAGCCCCTCACAGGCAAAGTGACGTAGGGCTACGTCACTAGCTTGTGAGGGTCTAGGGAGCGAGCGCGCGCCGCCGGAGGCGCGCTCCCGCTCCCGCGTGGTCACGGACCCCCCCGCGCGTGTGACCGGCGGACCCGATGTCCGCCGGCCACTCTGCGATCGGCGGGGGAGAGGGAGAAAGTCAGGCAGCTTGTGTAAACAAGCTGCCTGTCATTCTCCCCTCTGTATGAGAGCTGATCATATGGATCTACTATGTAGATCCGTTGATCACTCTGCATACAGCTGAAGCCACAGCCAATCACAGTAAGAATCACGCCCCTAGGGACACACACAGCCCCTCCCTCTCAAATAAAGTTAACCCCTTCACTACCAGTGTATTTTTACAGTAACAGTGCATATATATATAGCACTGATTACTGTAGAAATGTCACTGGTAACCCCAAAAGTGTCAAAAATGTCAGTCAAGGGTCCGATCTGTCCCCAATGTCGCAGTACCGCAAAAAAAAATCGCAGATCGCCGCCATTACGCGTTAAAAAAAAAACAACAAAAATTACAAAAATCTTTCCCTTAGTCAGTAAACGCAATAACTTTTGCGCAAACCAATCAAAATACGCTTTTTGCGATTTTTTTTTACCAAACATAGGTAGCATAAAACAAATTGGCCGAAAATGTTAAAAAATTTTGATTTTTACATTTTTTTGGGGGGGAATTTCATATAAAAAAAAGGGAAAAATATTGCTATTTTTGCAAAATTGACGCTCTTTTTTTGTTTATAGCGCGTGATCAAAAAATCGCACAGGTGATCAAATACCGCCAAAAGAAAGCTCTGTTTGTGGGAAATAAAGGACGCCAAATTCGTTTAGGTACAGCGTCGCACGACCGCGCAATTGTCCGTTAAAGTCACGCAGTGCCGAATCGCAAAATACCCCCTGGTCGTTTAGCAGCCAAATCCTCCGGGGCTTAAGTGGTTAAGTACTGTACTTAATTACCGAAATGCGGTATCTGTACTTTCCTAGAGTAGAATTTTTTTCTCCTACTTCTACTTTTACTTCACTACATTTTTTCGATGATTTTGATACTTCTACTCCAATATTTTTTTTTTTGTGCTGCATAGTTACTCGTTACTTTTAAAAAAATTACCACTGCCAGAACAGTAGATGGCCGGTTGCATAAACCTCAAAAAAATGTGTATAATGTCATGTGTAAATCAGCGCATACGAAAATAAAGGCTGTGTATAATAAAAGCTGCTATACCAAATCTTTCCAATAAAAAGAAAATATGAAACAAACAAATAAATGGTGCTACAGCGCTTAAAGTGCATCAAGAAACTACTAACAAACACAGGTTAATCATTTGAATAAATCATTTGAAATAATAAAAAACAATATGATGTTCAAACTTTTGACTTCTTTCTTTAATAACTACATAACACAGTACTTCTACTTCTACTTTCAGTACTTGAGTAGAATTTTTTTTTCAAAACTACTGGTACTTTTACTTTTAGTACTTAAGTAGCACATTTTTTGAAAAAACTACTTGCAATACTTAAGTAAAAAAAATGTTGAATACTTTAGTACTTCTACTTAAGTAACTTTTTCTGCGAGCACTTTCACTTCTACTCAAGTCACTTTTTGATCGAGCACTTGTACTTTTACTCAAGTAGAAATTTTGAGTACTTTATACAAGTCTGTTGGTAACAGGAGGAACAGTGCCCCATTATTTGTGTCAGTGGGAGGAATAGTGCCCCATCATTGGTGTCAGTGGGAGGAATAGTGCCCCATCATTGGTGTCAGTGGGAGGAATAGTGCCCCATCATTGGTATCAGTGGGAGGAACAGTGCCCCATTATTTGTGTCAGTGGGAGGAATAGTGCCCCATCATTGGTGTCAGTGGGAGGAATAGTGCCCCATCATTGGTGTCAGTGGGAGGAATAGTGCCCAATCATTGGTATCAGTGGGAGGAATAGTGCCCCATCATTGGTGTCAGTGGGAGGAATAGTGCCCCATCATTGGTATCAGTGGGAGGAATAGTGCCCCATTATTGGTGTCAGTGGGAGGAATAGTGCCCCATCATTGGTAACAGGAGGAAAAGTGCCCCATCATTGGTGTCAGTGGGAGGAATTGTGCCCCACTATTGGTGTCAAAGGGAGAAATAGTGCCCATCATTGGCATCAGTAGTTGACTTGGAGGTGTTTGGGGTCGTTATCATGTTGGAATACTGTCCTGCGGCCCAGTCTCTGAAGGGAGGGGATCATGCTCTGCTTCAGTATGTCACAGTACAAGTTGGCATTCATGGTTCCCTCAATGAACTGTAGCTCCCCAGTGCCGGCAGCACTCATGCAGCCCCAGACCATGACACTCCCACCACCATACTTGGCTGTAGGCAAGACACACTTGTCTTTGTACTCCTCACCTGGTTGCCATCACCTACGCTTGACACCATCTGAACCAAATAAGTTTATCTTGGTCTCATCAGACCACAGGACATGGTTCCAGTAATCCATGTCCTTAGTCTGCTTTTTGTCAGCAAACTGTTTGCGGGCTTTCTTGTGCATCATCTTTAGAAGAGGCTTCCTTCTGGGACAACAGCCATGCAGACCAATTTGATGCAGAGTGCGGCATATGGTCTGATCACTGACAGGCTGACCCCCCACCCCTTCAATCTCTGCAGCAATGCTGGCAGCACTCATACGTCTATTTCCCAAAGACAACCTCTGGATATGACGCTGAGCACGTGCACTCAACTTCTTTGGTTGACCATGGTGAGGCCTGTTCTGAGTGGAACCTGTCCTTTTAAACCGCTGTATGGTCTTGGCCACCATGCTGCAGCTCAGTTTCAGGGTCTTGGCATTCTTCTTATAGCCTAGGCCATCTTTATGTAGAGCAACAATTATTTTTTTACAGATCTTCAGAGAGTTCTTTGCCATGAGGTGCCATGTTGAACTTCCAGTGACCAGTATGAGAGATTGAGGGCGATAACACCAAATTTAACACACCTGCTCCCCATTCACACCTGAGACTTTGTAACACTAACGAGTCACATGACACCGGGGAGAGAAAATGGCTAATTGGGCCCAATTTGGACATTTTCACTTAGGGGTGTACTCACTTTTGTTGCCAGCGGTTTAGACATTAATGGCTGTGTGTTGAGTTATTTTGAGGGGACAGCAAATTTACACTGTTATACAAGCTGTACACTCACTACTTTACATTGTAGCAACGTGTCATTTCTTCAGTGTTGTCACATGAAAAGCTATAATAAAAATGTGAGGGGTGTACTTACTTTTGTGAGATACTGTATATATATATATATATATATATATATATATATATATATATATATATATATATATATATATATAAATTGATCAATCCTGGTGTACTCATTTCTTGAGACCCGAAAACACTAGGACAGTACAAATACCCGCAAATTACCTATTTTTGGAAAGTAGACAGTCCAAGGTATTTAGTAAGAGGCATGGCCAGTTTTTTAAAAATGTAATTAAAAGAGAAATTTAAAAAAAATTCACTTTTTTTTTTTTTTTTATATATATATATTGTCACCAGGGCATCATATAACTAGTGCCAGAAATTTTTGTGGAATGTGTTATTTATAGAAAGGCAGTAAAATAGATCCCCTGCCACCAGCAATAGTAGACCCCCCAGCAACAAAAGACCCCATCAGCAACAATAGCCTCCCCCAGCAGCAATAGGCACCCCTCTCCCCACCAACAGCAGATACTCCTCACGACAATAGACCCCCCCCCCAAGCAACAATGGCCCCCTGCAACAAAATACCACCCCAGCAACAATAAACCCTCTGCAACAAGGTACCACCCCAGCAACAATAGACCCCTAGAAACAACAATGGTCCCCCTGTAACAAAATACCACCCCAGAAACAATAGACCCCCAGCAGTCAACATGAACAGACCCTCCAGAAATCAGCATCATTAGACTCTCCAGCAGCCAGCATCACTAGATCTCTCCCTTAACAGTAGATTCCTTCCAGCAATAATTGACCCCCCAACAACATAAGCCCCCCCCCCGCAACAATAGACCCCTATTCATAAATAGATCCCCACCATTGACAATGGACCCCCCCAGCAGCCAGCATCAATAACCCCAGCACCTCTTGCCATTACATACAGCTCTGGAGGTGCCCAAACTGCATTCCCCCGCATTCCCACCGAAAGCCCTGTGTATGTATATATATATATACCATGTTTCCCCGAAAATAAGCCCTACCCCGAAAATAAGACCAAGCCTGATTTTTTGGGGATAGCTGCTATATAAACCCTACCCCGAAAATAAGCTATAGTTAAAATCCATGTAAAAACATGTAATTTGTTTTGCAAAAAGATTATATAATGTGCAGTGTGTCTCCTTTTGTAACTTTATTTTGGAAAATACCTTATTTACAGCGCCGTTTACAAATGGAGACTGGATATTATATAATCTTTTAACAAAACAGATCACATAATTTTACAATGACTTTAACCAAGGTTTATTTTTGGGATTACAGAATATCATAATGCTGACTGCTGAGCTGACGGGGGGAGAGGAGAAGAGAAGGGGACACAAAAACTTTTCTTTTAATATTTTATTGTTTTATTCCATTTTTTTTTTTTTTTTTTAACCATTTGCCGACCGCCGCACGCCGATCTACGTCGGCGGTCAGCCCCTCACAGGCAAAGTGACGTAGGGCTACGTCACTAGCTTGTGAGGGTCTAGGGAGCGAGCGCGCGCCGCCGGAGGCGCGCTCCCGCGTGGTCACGGACCCCCCCGCGCGTGTGACCGGCGGACCCGATGTCCGCCGGCCACTCTGCGATCGGCGGGGGAGAGGGAGAAAGTCAGGCAGCTTGTGTAAACAAGCTGCCTGTCATTCTCCCCTCTGTATGAGAGCTGATCATATGGATCTACTATGTAGATCCGTTGATCACTCTGCATACAGCTGAAGCCACAGCCAATCACAGTAAGAATCACGCCCCTAGGGACACACACAGCCCCTCCCTCTCAAATAAAGTTAACCCCTTCACTACCAGTGTATTTTTACAGTAACAGTGCATATATATAGCACTGATTACTGTAGAAATGTCACTGGTAACCCCAAAAGTGTCAAAAATGTCAGTCAAGGGTCCAATCTGTCCGCCGCAATGTCGCAGTACCGCAAAAAAAATCGCAGATCGCCGCCATTACGCGTTAAAAAAAAAACAACAAAAATGACAAAAATCTTTCCCTTAGTCAGTAAACGCGATAACTTTTGCGCAAACCAATCAAAATACGCTTTTTGCGATTTTTTTTACCAAACATAGGTAGCATAAAACAAATTGGCCAAAAATGTTAAAAAATTTAGATTTTTACATTTTTTTTGGGGGGGGGGGGAATTTCATATAAAAAAAAGGGAAAAATATTGTTATTTTTGCAAAATTGACGCTCTTTTTTTGTTTATAGCGCGTGATCAAAAAATCGCACAGGTGATCAAATACCGCCAAAAGAAAGCTCTGTTTGTGGGAAAAAAAGGACGCCAAATTTGTTTAGGTACAGCGTCGCACGACCGCGCAATTGTCCGTTAAAGTCACGCAGTGCCGAATCGCAAAATACCCCCTGGTAGTTTAGCAGCCAAATCCTCCGGGGCTTAAGTGGTTAAACATAGATTGGGGTAAATGACACAGCACAAGGACTGTGCTGTCTATCATGGTTTAAAGGATCAGGATTTTTTTTATTTTTTTATTTAGGGTTACAACCACTTTAGGATTGTCCTTGTACATACTGTATATAAATAAGACATCCCCTGAAAATAAGCCCTAGTGTGTCTTTTGTAGCCAAAATTAATTTAAGACCCGGTCTTATTTTCGGGGAAACACGGTATATATATATATATATATATATATATATATATATATACACAGGTGCATCTCATAGAATATCAGCAAAAAGTTAATTTATTTGAGTGATTCAATTCAAAAAGTGAAACTCGTATATTTTATATCGATGCGTTACACGCAGAGTGATATATTTCAATCATTTCTTTCTTGTAATTTTGAAGATTATGGCTTACAGCGAGCGACACCCCAAAATTCAGTATCTCAGAAAATTAGAATATTACATAAGACCAAAAAAAAAAGTATTTTTAATACAGAAATGTTGGCGCAGTGAAAAGTCTGTCCATGTACAGTATAGGATGCACTCAATACTTGGTCGGGGCTCCTTTTGCATGAATTACTGCATCAATGCGGCGTGGCAGGGAGGCGATCATCAATACCGAATAATTATTTGAAGTGAATACATATGTGTACATTTCAGTGGCGTAGCGTGGGTTGTCAGCGCCCGGGGCAAGGTAAGTAATTTGCGCCCCCTACACAAATCTACTAGACCACTACACTGACACCTACACTGACCTAGCTGATCACTAAACAGACCTACCTTATTCCTACACTGACCTACCTGATCACTACACTGACCTACCAAATTTCTATACTGACACCTACACTGACCTACCTGACCACTACACAGACCTACCTGATTCCTACACTGACCTACCTGACCACTACACAGACCTACCTGATTCCTACACTGACCTACCTGACCACTACACAGACCTACCTGATTCCTACACTGACCTACCTGACCACTACACAGACCTACCTGACCACTACACAGACCTACCTGATTCCTACACTGACCTACCTGACCACTACACAGACCTACCTGACCACTACACAGACCTACCTGATTCCTACACTGACCTACCTGACCACTACACAGACCTACCTGACCACTACACAGACCTACCTGAACCCTACACAGACCTACCTGATTCCTACACTGACCTACCTGACCACTACACAGACCTACCTGACCACTACACAGACCTACCTGACCACTACACAGACCTACCTGATTCCTACACTGACCTACCTGACCACTACACAGACCTACCTGACCACTACACTGACCTACCTGACCCCTACACAGACCTACCTGACCACTACACTGACCTACCTGATTCCTACACTGACCTACCTGACCACTACACAGACCTACCTGATTCCTACACTGACCTACCTGACCACTACACAGACCTACCTGATTCCTACACTGACCTACCTGACCACTACACAGACCTACCTGACCACTACACAGACCTACCTGATTCCTACACTGACCTACCTGACCACTACACAGACCTACCTGATTCCTACACTGACCTACCTGACCACTACACAGACCTACCTGATTCCTACACTGACCTACCTGACCACTACACAGACCTACCTGACCACTACACAGACCTACCTGATTCCTACACTGACCTACCTGACCACTACACAGACCTACCTGACCACTACACAGACCTACCTGACCACTACACAGACCTACCTGACCACTACAAAGACCTACCTGACCACTACACAGACCTACCTGATTCCTACACTGACCTACCTGACCACTACCCAGACCTACCTGATTCCTACACTGACCTACCTGATTCCTACACTGACCTACCTGACCACTACACAGACCTACCTGACCACTACACAGACCTACCTGATTCCTACACTGACCTACCTGACCACTACACAGACCTACCTGATTCCTACACTGACCTACCTGACAATTACACTGACCACTACAGAGACCTACCTGATTCCTACACTAAGGATGGCTGAGCAGGCTCCTAAATGGCAGCATGACACTGCGCCCCCCCAGATTTTGCGCCCGGTGCGGCTGGCCCCCCCAGCACCCCCCACGCTACGCCACTGGTACATTTTTAATAGTTTTGCAATATGTGATAAAAATTCATATATATAGAAGGTGACTTGGTGGTGGTGGGGGAGGGCAAAGCCGCTAACTTGCCCAGGGCCCTGTTTGGTCTCAATCCGATATAAGTAGGCTGGAGGGCTGGGGGGTGAATAGAGAGAGATTTTTTTATTTAGCTGAACACAAATAATATATATACAGCTCTATTCATTTGGATTTTGGATTTGAGCACAATCAATAGGTCAACAAGCGAGAAATTGCAAGAAGGCTGTTATATTCTCCTAGAACAAGATTCATCTCTAATGCTAGTGTGAGACACGGAGCTTCTCAGTACAAATAGATCTCCCCGGCACTGTAAAACATTTCAAAAATACATCGAAACAGGATCAGAAAAAATGCTTGGTAACCCCTTTGTGACTGAGGATAAAACAAATCTTAAAGCCTGAACACAATTTTGCAACTTCGACGCATAGTCAACGTTAGTAAAACTGTACATATCAACATGTTTACTTTGTGTATCCAGGTGGATTATACTGTGTTTTTTTCTGGATAAATTGGGCTTATTTTGGTGGTAAATAATAACAAATATCTCCTGTTTTTTTTTATTGTATTAATATCAAAGTAAAACTGGCCCAAACTTGTAATATATATATATTTATATATGTATTTATTTCAGGTTCTTATATAGCGCTGTCAATTTACGCAGAGCTTTACATATACATTACACATTCACATCAGTCCCTGCCCTCAAGGAGCTTACAATCTAAGGTCCCTAACTCACATTCATACATACATAGTAGGGCCATTTTTTTTTATACGGGATCCAAATAACCTACCAGCATGTCTTTGGAGTACAGTATATATATATATATTTTTTTTTTTTTTTAAATTGACCTGTATATTTCTTGCTATTACCATAACTTTCCACTAGTAGTATCGTAGCAATACTGCATAATCATATGTTTTTGTTGTACGTACCCTCAGTACAGCCCAGGAACAATAGTGCAAATTTAGCTTTCTTTATCCTACCTAAAACACTGATACTAATTTTAAACATTTTAAAAAATCTTATTTTTTAAGAAACAAAAAACTCTACCAAAAATTTACTGAACATGACCTTTGACCTTCACCTTGACCTTTACCATGACCCTAACATTAACCCTGACACTGACCTAGATCAAACCTTGCCCTAGCTTTTTTTATTCTTTATTTTTTCGCTTTTTTATATTTGTTTATTTTATAATACAATATCTTTTATATTGCATCCTATTGCATGTATACAATGTATTATATAATATATCCAGTATGTATACAATGTATTATATAATGCATCCTGTATGTATACAATGTATTATATAATGGATCCTGTATGTATACAATGTATTATATAATGTATCCTGTATGTATACAATGTATTATATAATGTATCCTGTATGTATACAATGTATTATATAATGGATCCTGTATGTATACAATGTATTATATAATGGATCCTGTATGTATACAATGTATTATAGAATGAATCCTGTATGTATACAATGTATTATATAATGGATCCTGTATGTATACAATGTATTATAGAATGAATCCTGTATGTATACAATGTATTATATAATGGATCCCGTATGTATACAATGTATTATATAATGAATCCTGTATGTATACAATGTATTATAGAATGGATCCTATATGTATACAATGTATTATATAATGGATCCTGTATGTATACAATGTATTATAGAATGAATCCTGTATGTATACAATGTATTATATAATGGATCCTGTATGTATACAATGTATTATAGAATGGATCCTGTATGTATACAATGTATTATATAATGAATCCTGTATGTATACAATGTATTATAGAATGGATCCTGTATGTATACAATGTATTATAGAATATATCCTGTATGTATACAATGTATTATATAATGTATCCTGTATGTATACAAAGTATTATATAATGGATCCTGTATGTATACAATGTATTATAGAATATATCCTGTATGTATACAATGTATTATAGAATGGATCCTGTATGTATACAAAGTATTATATAATGGATCCTGTATGTATACAATGTATTATATAATGGATCCTGTATGTATACAATGTATTATA